>NW_028139358.1:0-95729 GCF_965202585.1 Thalia democratica | reverse complement strand
CGTATAACATTATAGTCACTCTTTGTACCTAAAAGTAATCTAAAGCAATAATCTGAATAAATTAAACTCTTGGTTTTTAGAGCGACCAAAACTATAACCAAATGATAATTAAATGTCACTAAAACTGCGGCCTGCAAAGATTTCGAAAGTTGAAATTTGGAGCGGAAACACCAACTTCCTGCTAAATGCCGACTCATGATCTAGATTTATTGTAATAATTAACTTTATTATAATAAGCATAAAACATTTATCAATTCACTTTATTATGTAACTGTACATCCTTATATATCTAACTATTATATGGATATTTTATTTTTTAAAATAATTAATGAAGGATTCGGAAAAGCTGACAACTTAATCTTAAAATAATAGTTTATAAAAAAATTAAGTATAAACAAACTACTTTTGTAAGTATTATATAAGTAAAATTGATGTATTTAAACAATAATAAAAAAACGTCTAGTAAAGTTATACTTTAAAGTTCAAGTTTTTAATCTGTTATTAGGAAAGCATTATTTGTTTTGTTAATAATGATATAAACTCAACTTGTTTGAAAAACAATAGTCTAACTTTAAACCATATGTTTAAAAAAGAATAAATATTTAGAATGAAACTGTTGTTATTTCTATTTGCTAAGAAAAAATCTTAAAAATAGTTTAAATGTGACCAATTTGTCTTATATCTCAATATAAAAAACTTGCAAGATATTTAACTGTATAAACTGTTCAGTTAGCAGCTTTCTGGCAAATTTTTATCTATTTCAAAGATACACATAAAAAATTTTCATAACAAAATATTGTTTGGGCTTAACTCTTAAGTTGTTTACTAAGGATCAAAAATAAAGTTTCAAGCAAAGCTTATGTAGTTAAATTAAAAAGTAGTCATTGTAAAAGTAATAATAATGAGCAAAGGGTACTTAAAAATACATAAATAGTTTTTAATTAATAAATGAACACTCAAATTTTTTTCTTTTCAATATATTTCGTCAAATTCTCTTCAAGGAAATTACAATTGAAACAATACAATAAAACACAACAAATATATAAACTAAAAAACTTACAAATTAATTAACTAAACGATTAAATAAACGTAAACGGTCCTAGAAGTTGGTGTGTTGGAAGAACCTTTTGGTTGAAGAGTCGCAACTTTTTTGGTTACCTTTTACTTGGGTACCAGGAAAGTTTACATGTTTTTCACAAATTTTAAGTAAATTTAGTAAGGAAGTTATAACTTTATCAGCTGATTTTTAATCAGCTTAAAAATTCACTTTATAAATGAAAAGCTTGACTTTTAACCGATTGTTAGATTTATGTAACTTTAACGAAGCCTGGTTTTGTGATACTAAATAAATACGCCGCTAAAAACAGTAAAACAAACTCAAAAATAATACTAAATACTGTTTTATTTAACAATGCTTACGTTCGTAAATTTATTCAATAGTTGTGTAAGTTATAAGTTTAAAAGTAAAAGTATGGTATACCAATTTTTTTCTCAAAAATAATAAAAAACACGAAATAGTAAAAGGCTAACATTTTTTGTTTATTTTACTTCAGGAAACAAATAAAATCTCAATAAAAAACAGGTTTTTTGTTTGTGTACTACAGATTTTGAATAAAAGTTGAAATAAAAATAAATATTTTATTAATACATACACTTGTAAGTACTAAACAATTCAGCATGTTTAAATATACTCACAATTAGTTAAAATATGTTGAATTTTTATGAATAAAAATGTATATTTTGAATTATAGAAAGTTTAGATGATTAAAATAATAAACTATTTTTGTCTAAATACATACTTAACTCCAACGGTTTTAATTTAAAGCAAGAAAAAAAATGCTAATAGTATTTACTATCTGTTTTAAAAAAGACAAAAATTAATTATTTGAAAGTTTATTTTCATTAAGATTATTTATTTATATTTAGAAGTTAAAAAAAAATCAACAAAATTCACCTTCCATTTTATTCTTTTAAAATCGACAAGGATAATACAAGTTTATCTAAACCTGTCAGAAAAATAGAATGAAGTTTAGATGTTGTTGTTGAATAAAAAATAAAAAATCAGTTTATTATCCGTTTTAATAGTTACATAAAACTACGTGAGAATTTTTTTTGAGTTTTATAACAAGTTATTAATTTATTTATTTTTTTAGTCAAAACATACTAATCATTAAAAATATAAAGTTTAATTTAGACCTCAAGTTTAAGAAATTATAAGATACTCCATTATCAAGTATCACAAAATATGCTTGAAATTTAAACTAAATTACAAACGAGATTCATTAAAATTGCTTTAAGCACATTTTTTTGATAAAAATATACTTATCATTATAAACTAATCATTATAAACATTTCTGAAAAGTTTTAAACGTTTTATGTTTTTCATTATAGCTTTTGTACAATGTTTATTTATACAAAACATCTTCAGTTACAAAACAATGCTTAAGTGCATATAACTTAATTAGTTTATTATATCATCAAATTGTTCACAAATCTATAGTGCTTATGCCTAAAATTGAATATAAAGTTTGGCAACTATCAATGAAACCCAAAATATTTTATTGGAATAAGCACAATGGAGTTAATTTGAAGCTGTACCAAAAAGTCATGTATAAATACAACATTAAACAAACTTTATTGCTATTGATGTAAATAAAAAGCTTAAGACGTTACAAGGAAAACAGTTTTGATGTTTTAAAATTTAGACTATTTCAGTTCTTTGTGTTTGTTTATAATGACGTTAGATTTATTTTATTCAATGTTTGAATTAAGTTTATTCTATTCGTTGATATTTATAAAAACATTCTGTCCCGGAAGAACAACTGTAAGAACGCACTTTTTGAAACTAAATCGTTTATAGTTTAGTCATATCTCTTGTACATAAAAAGGTTAAAGATACTATACCGATACAAAGACATAAGATACTGGACAATTTAAGCTGAAATAATTGGCTAAAAATTTATCAGCAAAAACTGCTGATCGCTGGATTCGATCTCACTACCTACGGCTCTTAGAGCGGGTTGACAATCGCTGAACCACACTGCCACTTGTAGATTGGATTCAATGATGGTATATAAAGTTAATAAAGTACTTTATGCTTTGATTTTTACAAAACAAATAAAGAGATCTCAATTACTTGAGAAGAAATACTATATTTTATTCATTCAAGACTTTATGATGCAACCTATGTTTCGGTAAAAGACGTCGTAAGTGCGAAAAATATAGAATACATTAATTTTAAACAAGTTTATTAAGCTCTTGCATAAACATAGCAAGTGTATTAAAGGCAGTTTTGATTTTTGTTGCTTAAGTCTAAACGAAAAGAACAAAACTTATTTAATGCTTTGATAATCAGAAAAATTTACAGTTAAATACATATGCTGTTAGTGATATAAAACTAGAAACAATCACATAAACCAGCGCAACAATATGATAATTAATGATTAAGTATTATTAAGATTTGATTGTAATTGAAAAATTAGATTCTTTTATACGCAGCAGCAAAATATTTAGGAGATTATTTCCATATATGTTTGTGTCTGTTAGTTTAACTAAGATACACCTTATCCAACACTTGTTATGTACATACAATTATATTAGTCTTATTTGAAACAAATTTAATAATTTATAATCCAAATTTCAGCTATAATTAGAACTAAATTACTTAAAAACATACAATACAAACAAAACAATGTTTAAATAATAACATAAATGAGATAGAAGACTTTTATAGGTAAACTAACTAGTATGTGCAAAATACAATAGAATGATACTGTTAAATCAAATTACAGTAAGTGAAGTGTTATATATAGAATAATAAATTGTTCATAATTAAAAAATACATGTTAAAATCCAGTTTATAATGCTTGTTGATTTGTGTAGAACTTATTTATAAAACAACACATCAAACTAGTATTTAAGAGAACCCTTAGTTACAATAAGTATATGAGTAGACATTTATTAGGACACTAAAATTTAGCTATATAAAGGACAAACTATATTAACACGTATCAAAATACTAATGAAATTATTAGTCAAAGTAATTTGTTTTATAAACTTTTAAAGAACTAATTACATCAATATACTTTATAAGAAAGTAATTTTTGTCTAAAGACCATACCAACTGTAGTCATTGAAATTTATGCAAATTTTTATGCTATAAAATTGAATGATAATGAACAAGTAAAACTTTTTTTCGGAAGATTTTTCTATTTATTTTAAACTTGCCAATAATTAAAAATAAACATTTCCATCGTTTCTGGCGGAAAATTTCATGCGAAAAAACACCAAAAAAATTATCAAAACGATAAAAAATAAGATTTATTTCACGATACTTTCTTATGGCAATTTTGAGCCGGAAAATTAATTTTATCACGTGGTTTCTCTTCTCTCGCTTTGAAAATTTTAAGCTTGTTTTAACTTTTTTGCTATAACTTTTTTAAACTTTGTTTTATTTTAGAATAGATTTTACTATCGTTTTCAGCACAAAATTCTGCTTTAAAAAACACCAAACACTTTATAAAAATGATGAAAAATAGACAAAATGAAAGCTTTAAATTTGAACTATTTGGTTTTTGAACACGTTTCAAACTTGTATGCTTTTGTATGATATGAGTTAGAAATTGAAACACATAGCAGGCACTAGTATCTTCATAACAAATATCACTGCTATATTCCTAATTTCCGCTTTAAACCTTCATTTTAGTTCAAAGATTTACATTTTTAACCATTAACTAACTGCTTAAACAAAAATAATTCTACAAGAGTCTAAAATTAAGTCGTGTTGCTAATACTATTACATTAAGCTTGTGATTAATTGTGAAGTTTTTTCTCAATAACTTTTTGTAGAAACTTATTGGTTTGTGTACTTATTTTTAAAACAATACTTCACTCTAGTATACTTAGTTGCAATAAGTACGTGAATAAACATTTATGCAGACATTAATGCCCAGCTTAACTTCACAACTCACTATTATCAATTTGGTCGTTATTTTGTACAATAACTTATTTTTACATGACTTAAGTTTAGCATTATTTCTTAATTTAACAGTTTAATACACATAAAACAATTAAGTTTCGACATAAACACAAAAACAGTTCATCAAGTTTATAAATAAGTGTACATACTTCTTAATACTTGACATTTTTTTTTCAAGTGTGCACTGACAAACTTATCTATAAGACTTGACTGTGTATAGTCAAATAACTTGCTAATGTAAACTTTTAATACTTTTGAGTAGTATTGTTCACTTAGATAATCTGTTCAAAACAGTAATAAATTCAAGTTATTCAAAAGTAGTTAGACACTTGTTTAGTTTTGAGTGGGTCTTTTAATAAACTCTTAATATTGTAACACAATGAACTGTTGAAAACTTAGAAAGATGAACTATCATCAATTCATAATACTGTGTTGTTTAAACTATATACAAAAACCTGCACATTTTACTTATCATCTAACTTACATAAAAACTAAGCTAAAATCTATCATAATCCTTAAAATGTTATCATTCTTCAAAAGTTAATATGTGTGAACTTGTTGCTGTATATAGTTTTTAACTAAAGTTATTTCCTTATATCATGGTTTGTTTTTCTAGTTTAACAAAAGTATAATTATATCTTTTTATACACAAAAACTATTTTATGTTTGTCATTTAAAAAAACAATGATAAAACTAACAATTTAATCTAATGTTATCTTACTTAATATTTAAGCTAACAGCTATTATTTGCATTGATAGTTATTTAAATCTAGTTTATAAAGCTTGTTGATTTGTGTAGTACTTATTTATAAAAAAACACTTCAAACTAGTAGTAAAGAGAACCGTAAGTTGCAATAAATATGTGAGTAAGCATTTTTTAGGACACTAAAGTTTAACTTTACAAACTATATTAACACGTATCAAAATACTAATGAAACTATGAGTCAAAGTAAAAATTATTTTATAAACTGTTAAACAACTAATTACATTAATATACTTTATAAAAATGTAGTTTTTGTCTAAAGACCATACCAACTGTAGTCATTGAAATTTATGCAAATTTTTATGCTATAAAATTGAATGATAATGAACAACTAAAACTTATTTTTAGAATTTTTTTTTTTTTCTTTTTAAACTTGCCAATACTTAAAAATAAACATTTCCATGGTTTCTGGAGGAAAAATTCATGCGAAAAAACACCAAAAAAATTATCAAAACGATAAAAAATAAGGTTTTTAACATTTAATATTCACAATACTTTCTTATGGCGAATTTAAGCAGAAATTTTGTTTTATCACGTGGTCTCTCTTCATTTATTTTTATAACTTTAACCTAGTTTTAAACTTCTAACTTGTTTTTTTAAACCTTGTTTTTTTTTGCAAAACTAAATTTTACTATCATGTCGAGCACGAAATTCCACTTCAAAAAACATTTTCTTCTTTACATCTTTTAAAGGTGGTTGAAGTTTTGTTTGAGTACTTTTTTATTGTGCAGCATTTTCAAATGCAAGTATACATTTGAGTAAAAGTATATGTTAGATTGAGCTGATTTAGTATCCATTTTTACTTTAACATTGGATATTGTACAGATAATAAAGGCTAGACCAACTGCTTTTTTTTCGTTGTTTACATAAGATTTATCATTTTTTAAGCTTAAAATAATATGCAATTAAATAACTATGTTTATATTTAGTAAGCAACTAGGTAGAATTAAAGTTTTTTAAAGCAAGTATAACGTTTTGAATGAAATTGTTTTACGTTTGATTAACTTTTTATTAACTTTTATTTACTTTTTTATTAACTTTTTATTAACTCACAACTTTTTTCCAATAGTCATATCAGACTATTTGGACTATATTTCGAACAAATTCTAAAACATGAGCAACTTAATAGTTTGTTTTTTTTTTCTGACGTGTTAAATAATAACTTTTACTAACTTTTACTAACAAAACCTTTAATTTTATTTGAATTTTTAATGAGATCTTTGTCAGATTCTTTCTAAATTGGAGGTTTTGTTTTTTTAACTTCAGTCGAATTGTTGTTAGTTGTTGGAAACGTTTTGATCGTGGTAGTTATTCGGAAGACTAAATGATTTATACATAGCTAATACGTTTATAAAACTTTTATATCTGTCCTTGATATCATTTGGTCTTCGTGACGGGTTTTTGTATTTGGTTTTGTTAGTTATGTTTATCTTGTACCAAGTGCTGGTATGAAAAGTATACGTTTTTATCTGTAAGCGTATTTTTTTGAGTTTTTATTAAGTACTATTAAGTTTAAAATCTTAATTTGTTTTGGTTTAGCCCCTTTGTTGTTTCAAATACCTTTCAAACTTGTATCTGTTTGCATGTTGTGAGTTAGAAACAATTAGCAAATACTAGTATTCAAACTATGTTCATAACAAATAGAATTTGTATAAACAAATAGATATTAAATAGAACCTTTTGTAATAAGTGTGTGAAAAAATGTTTATCCACACACTAAGGTTTAGCTTAAGTTTCCAAACTATATTAAAATATATCAAAACACCAATGAAACTGTTAGGCTCTTTGATAAATTTTTAATGAACTACTTACATTCGAGGTCAACGAACAAATATATTTATTGAAATATACAAACACTTTTACTTTATTTATTCAACAAACAAAACTCAAACAAGTAGATTATTTTAACACAATACTTCAACAAGTTTTTAATTTGTTTATAATTTTTAGGTTTGTTTTTGTAAACTTCCATTAGTTTAAATATTCAACTCCATAAACATTTCAGGTCAATTACATTTATGCTGCAATAAACATGTGAATAAATGTTTTTACGGACACCAAGGGGTAACTTAACTTTAAAAAATATATTAACACGTACAAAACTATTAATGAAACTGTTAGTCAAAGTAAGTATTGTTTAATTAACTGTAAAAGAACTAACTAAATTAGTAGACTTTATAAAAAAGATGTCTTCTTCTAAGTAGACTGTAATTATTTAAAGTTATGCAAATTTTTATGCAACAAAATTGAATGATTATGAACGAGTAAAGCTTTTTTTTTTGATTTTTTTCATTTTCGTTTTAAACTTGGCAATAATTAAAAATAAGCATTTCCATCGTTCTTTGCGGAAAATTTCATGCTAAAAAACACCAAAAAAGTTATTAAAACGATGAAAAATAAGCAAAATAGAGCTTTAAAACTTCAAAGCTTTGAATTTGAACTATTTGGTTTTTCTAATACCTTTAAAACTTGTAGGTTTTTGCACTTGAAAGCCGATGAGCATATGTTTGACCAACTTTGAAGTCTTCTACTTGCCATAATTTGGAAAAATGTCACATTTCAACACAATTGTCAACTTCTGCTAGAAGCTTCTTGTATCAACAATGGGTAATTTCCCAGTTTTGTGATTTTTGTTTCTTTTCAGAGAATTTCAACGCAAATTTGGAGAAATAACTAGAAATTTCAAACGAACAATGTTTAAGCGTTGACTAAGTAATCGACGGTTTTCAAAATGAGAGTTACTATAAAAGAAATGTTAAGCATATTAATTCTCAATATGAACTACTATATTTTTTTAGAAGTATGGACATGGACAACTCGAGCAATTCATCTGAAGAAAATGAGAGCATATATCGGCTATAAATTACTTTTGATCCTTTAAAGCAGAAAAGTAAAAGATGACTATTGCGTGCTAACTGATGCAACGATTCGAGAGGTACATAACAAGACACGTGACCTGAGCAAACTCATTCGTAAAGCCAACAAGTGTTTGTCGAGCCCGCAGTTAAACTGGAAAACAAAAGCAGCTCTCGGTTGCTGTCGAAAGCTAGTTTGCGTCTTTCTACTGTGCTTAAAATTGCAAAGTAAGATGTTACAAGAGAGAGAGAGTATGAAGATAAGATACTAGTGTCTTTCAAATTGATTGACAGCAAATTTATGCTTAGATATAAGACATTAGAAAACATATAATATACATTAACAATCGTGAAGACTTAAACCTTGGCTTAAATGGCACTACAAAAACTGTTATTTAAAACAACTCAAATATAACCTCAAGTTAAAACGTTAAATGTTTGTATCTGTTAGTTTAAGTAAGATACACCTTATCCATTACTTATTATGTACATACAATTAGTCTTATTTAAAACAAAGTTAATAATTTACAATCCAAAAGATATGTCCATATACAACTAATGTGTAAGTAAGTTTATATTGTATGCGACTACAGGGTCATGACGTAATAATTGTAAGTAGGTGTAAACAAAAAATATTACAAAATTACCTGAAAATTTGTGGACATGTAAGTGTCTAATTTAAAAGATGTCCAAACTTTATTTATACAATTTAAGACTTAAATACTTACTTATGTAAATGGAGAATTTTAGCTTAGTTTCTGTCTAAGTGGCATAAACCTTCCACATACTTAAACCTTAGATATACTACTTACAAAAGTATATAGTTCTGTACCATTAAGAATGCAATGAACCAACATTAATAACATATTTTACACAACCATCGTTTACCTCTTTCAAGGCTAACGACGCTTAAATCTCAGTAAGTAATCTACTAGTGTAAATCAAACAAATGATACAGGAACTGATCCAAGTAAAACATCAAAAAAAGTTAAGAACTGCTGGTCTAAGGTATAATTTAGTACTAAACTAAGAATTTATTTGCTGTTTATGAGACTAGGTCACTTAAATAATATAACTTTTTGAATTGCAATAGAATGATACTGATAAAGTAAACTACAACGAAAAAATGTTGAATAATTCGAATCACTAATGGATATATACTATTAAACATATCTGTAAATAACACTAAAACTCTGTTCAGTCTTTACTTAACTTTGAGCTATAAGTAGAATCAAATTACTTAACAAAGTACAATACAAACAAAACAATAAAGCTAAGGCTTGTTTAAACAATAACATAAAATAGATAGAAGACTACTCTATCTTATTAGGTTAACTAACTGGTATGTACAACTGGTAAATTTATGAGACAAAATACAATAGAACGATATTAGTAAATCAAATTACAGTAAGTGAAGTGTTCTATATAGAATAATAAATTGATTGTCTACTCCAAAACTGTACCATTTGGAGTACTACATCAATGTTATATACTATAAAACAGAAAACTTTACTGTAATTCAGATGTTTTTAATATCAATCATACATATGGATACTCACAAGTGTATAAATAACATACTAAAAGAACTTGCGTAACTACTCGTACATCAAACAAAAAACTAATTAGGTGCCGACCAGCATAAGGACCTGGCCTAAAGGACGGCTTTCGTTATTTGTGCAAAAGTCCCTGGAGCAAGAGTTCTCGAAGAGAACTCGCAGCGGAAGGGACTTATGCACAAATAACGAAAGCTGTCCGCCACCACTTTAACTCAAAACCCAACTACTTCTTGGAGCTCAGTACCACACTTTTATCTGGTTTGGCTGTCAGGCTTACTAACTAGGCTCCAAGCGTAATTAGGTTTTTAAGAAAAAATGGTTGGGAGGAAAGTGAAAAATTTTTCGCCGGCGGAGCCGGCGAAATGCCTTAAAAAATTATTTTTATTACCAATCTCAAAAATTTCCCCCCACATTTTCACTTTGGGGAAATCCCCATTTGTGAAAAAATTTGTGTGGGGGGCCTTAATATTTATAGATGTATTTATTTTATTAAAATCACGTTCTAAACTTATGGTTCAGAGCCTAAATTAAATGGTTACAGTATCAGTTTAGACATAATCCTTTATGTGAGCAATAAAGAACTTTTTGTTCATTTTAAAACTACTTGCATCTTAAATAGTTCTAAGTTGGCTTATAAGGTGCGGCTGCAGTTCTAAGGTCGCTTCTGATTGGCTAATATATTACTTGGGTTAGGGAAAGGGTTTGTATTAAAATTTTGGTAACATTCTGCTGATTTATCACTTTACATCATTTGCATAATGTTATGATTTAAAACACATACAAAACCTTACAACTGCAGCCGGCCCACTTAAAATATGGCCTAACTTACCTTATTCAATTTCTATACATGCAACTAACATATTCAAATCTAAACCACTACTGTCAAAAACTCTTTTTAAGTAACTATTAACCAACAACAGAGTTGCTAATTATAAAAATATTTAACTGAAAATTATATTTCTTTTTGTTTTCAATAGTTTTTGACAGTGTTTTATGTTTAGAAAAAATGGTTAGCATACTTGCATATTAATTGTTTAAATAGTCTTTCTTAGAACTTTTATGGTGACATTATCTAATAGTATATCAAAGTGTTTATTTTATTGGAATTAAACTAACAAAAAACAACTTATTTAATGCTACACATTGTGTCAAGTGAAGATAAAACAAATGCTTATGATATAATATTTTATAATGTCACAATTAAAATTCAAAACAAAGACTATTTTCAAGTACAATATAGTCTTTTTATAAAGATCATACATAGTCATATAACAGTCTGGTTTTTGTCAGCTAGTTACAGTTTTCTTATCATAACAAAACTTTGAATTTTATTATTACTGTTAACTATAATCATTACAAGTGACTGAAACAAACCAGACTCTTATCTAACTTAGTTATGTAAACATATAAAAACACTAAACAATATAAAGCAGTTGATCAAGCTGCCTGAATGTTGTTTGTGTTCCTATATGTTCACAGGTAACAAAATATGTCACTTATACAGAATCATTTTACACTATAGCTTTAATTTCTTAGTGGATAAAAACATTATAATAACAAAACATTTACTTTAGAAATTAACATCAATGTGTCTCTATAAGTGTGCAAATTAACTACTTAACTTTAAAGCTTGTAACATTCAGACTTATATCAGCTTGATTTTTAGCTCTATTTTGATAATTGAACATTTATATTGAAATTTATTTATAAAGATTAACAACACATAACTTTAGACATATAGAAAAGCTAATAATGTTTAATAGTAACAGCTCTTTAGTTACTTTCACACACTTTAGAAACACTATACTCTATAGGATATTATTAACTTTCATTGTAATTAATTCATAATTTTATGACATGCATTTATAAGTACCAGGGCTGCCACTCTTTTATTCAAAAACTGTACTCAATTAAACCAAATTTCATCTTAACTTTATTAAAATTAGAAATACTTATACTTGATATCAGTCGATTTTGAGCACTAATTTATACTAATGGTATTCTACATTTACAAAATTAACGACAATATTTAATAAAACAACTAATTATCAAGTATTAAAACCTGAGCACTACTAATAAATTAAGTGTTGGCAACCCTAAAAAATTATCTTATATGACATTTATCATCTTAACATTAACTATTTTGTATAACATATAAAGCACTTACCTCAGTAAGAGCAGTAAACCAAGAACAGACCTGATATTTAAATTGCCACAAGAAGGTCACATGGTTAGAGTATAGATGATTGCTGTAGAATCAAAATAGAAGATGCCCAATTTGCTTGTGCTTAATAAAAACCTTTCAGTGCAACTATGATTAAATAGAAACACAGGATTACTAATAAATTGTAGCAGACTGTTGATTTGAGACACTTTTTCAACATAAAGATAAAGACTTTTCTCTGAAATCATGAAAAAAAGGTAATGAATCACATGGTTTGAGTAGAAGACTGTTGATTCAAGATACTTATTAAACATACAGACATTATCAATTTGTTTTATGTACATTTTTTTCAAGCATAAACAGTTTAAGTTTCAGCTGTTAAAGACAATGCTGATTTTTTTCAAACCAAGTAATTGATTTGATTTATCTGCTTTTAGTACCTTTAATTACTTAAAAAAAACATATAAAAAGGTAAACTCTAAAATAATTTAACAATTAAAATAGAAGATGCCCAATTTGTTTGTGCTTAATAAAAACTTTTCAGTGCAACTATGATTAAATAGATACAAAGGATTACTAATATAATGTAGCAGACTGTTGATTTGAGACACTTTTTCAACATAAAGATAAAGACTTTTCTCTTAAGTCATGAAAAAAAAAGATAATGAGTCACATGGTTAGAGTAGAAGACTGTTGATTCAAGATACTTTTAAAACATACAGGCATCACAATTTGTTTTATGTACCTTTTTCAAGCATAAACAGTTTAAGTTTCAACTGTTAAAGACAATGCTGATTGTTTTTCAAACCAAGTAATTGATTTTATGTATCTGCTTTTACTACCTTTTATTACTTAAAAAAAATATATAGAAGGTAAACTCTAAAATAATTTATGAAAGTAAAGTTTAAAAAAAAAATGACAAGAGCTGCTACTTGTAAGAAAACATTTTACAAATGAATGCTATTTCATTAAAAATTTCTGCAAACAGAAATTTTAATAATTACGTAACAAATAAAAACTTGGTGCAAAAAATTCGCTTGGTGACATTCACGAGGTCTCTCTTCTCTCGCTTTGAACGTTTTAAGCTAATTTTAAACTTTTCCCTGTATTTTTTTCAAACCTTGTTTTTTTCAAAAATAAATTTTACCATCATGTCGAGCACCGAATTCTGCTTCAAAAAACACCAAACACTTTACAAAAAGAATGAAAAATAAGCAAAATAGAACTTAAAAACTTCAAAGCTTGAAATTTGAATTGTTTGGTTTTTCAAACTTGTATCTTTTTGCATGAAAGGGTTTAAAAACAATCAGCAGATACTAGTATTCGAACTGCGTTCATAACAAATATGTCTGCAATATTTTTAATTTCAGCTTTAAATCTTTGTTTTAGTTTAAAGGTATACATTTGTATCTATTCATTAACTGCTTAAACAAAACATTACATACATGAGTAAATATAAATGACTAAAATAAAGGCGTTAATTTAATACAATCACAGTAAACTTGTGATTGATTAGTAAGCTACTTTTTATGGAAACCTGTTGGTTTGTGTACATATTTATAAAAGAATACATCACTCTAGTATTAAAAACACCTTAAAACAAGTATGTGAATAAAAATTTACGCACACATTAAAGCTTAATTTTACAAACTCTGTACTTTTAATTTGGTCAACAGTTTATTTTTACATGACTTAAATTTAGCTTAATTTGACTTAATTAAAAAGTTTAATGTAAGTTATGGCATACAATAAAAACATTTCATATAGATAAGTGTACTACTTGACAGAAAAATAGTTTTTATTTGATGTGTACACTGACAAAGTTATCTATATGATTTGACTGTATTTCTATTTATAGTCAAATAACTTGATAATGTGAACTTTTAACTTGTGAACACTATTGTTTACTTAATTAACTTTTTCAAAACAGTATTAAATTCAAGCTATTTGAATAAAAACTTGTGAGCTGCAGAACAGTTGAACTAGTTTAGCTCTAATAGAATTTTTTAATGAACTCTTAAAACTGTAACACAAGTAATCATAGTATTGTGTTTTTAAATTACATACTGTTCCTGATGGAAAAACCTGCTCATTTTACTTATCATTTAACTTACATATAAACTTTATCATGATACTTAAGTCAGTAACATTCAAAATTAAATATATGTGAACTATGTAGGTTTTAACGAAAGGTATTTCATTTTATCATAGTTATTTCAGTATTATTTTCAAGTTTCACTAAAGTAAAGATTAACTTTTTATATACAAAAACTATTTTATGTTTGTCATTTAAATCATAATGATAAAACTAACCCACTAACCTAACATTATCTTACTTAATACTTGAGCTAACAGCTATAATTTACATTAAAAGTTACTTAAAACTAGTTAATAAAACTTATTTCTTATTGATTAGTGTAATACTTATTTATAAAATAATTCTTAACTCTAGTATTAAAGAGAACATTTAGTTGCAATAAGTATGAGAATAAATACTTATACAGACACCAATGTTTAAGCTTAACTTTACAAACTATATTAATACTTATCAAAACACTATTAAAACTGTTAGCAAAGTAAAAAGTCATTAATAAACTGTTAAAGAACTAATTACATTAATAAACTCTATAAAAAAGCAGTATTTATCTTAAGACCTAACCAGCTGTAGTCATTATAAATTATGGAAACTGAATGAAAATTTAAACAGGAAAATTTATTTTATTTTCTCTACCTTTGAAAACTTTAACCTGTTTTAAAACTTTTTGTTTTTTTTAAACCTGGTTTTAATTTTAAATGAAATTTACCATCATGTTGAGCACCTGCTTCAAAAAACACCAAACAGTTTATAAAAATCATGAAAAATAAGCAAAATAGAACTTTAAATTACATTTATTGCTTGTTTTAGAGGATCTTTCAAACTTATATTTTTCAACAACATATGAAATAAAAGTTAAAACAAATAGCAGATGCTAATATTTGAACTATGTTGATAACAAATATCTGTGCTACATTTTTAATTTCAGTTTTAAACTTATGTTTAAATTTAAAGGTTTTGTATAAACAATTAAACTTATAAAGGTAAACAAACGTTAAATGTAAAACTATATAACTTGTTAAAAATAATAAATGTATAACACAAGAGTATACAAACGAATTTATTCAACAAGCAAAACACAATTAAGTTGATTATTTTAGCAAAACAATTGAACACAAATGTTTATTGAAAGTATTTTATTTAGAATTATTTTTGTAAACTTTCATTAATTTAAGTATTCAACTCAATAAGCAGTTTTGTTATAATAAGAACAGCAAGTTTACCTAACTGATATAAACAAGCTTAAGTAGTTATTATCTGAAAACTAGACAAAACTATAAATATGAAAATTTATGCAAATTTTTGAGCAACAAAATTGAATAAAAATGAACAGGTAAGTTTTATTTTTGAAATTTTATTTATTTTTATTTTAAACTTGCCAATACTTAAAAACAAATGTCTCCATCATTTTGGGCATAAAATTCTATGCAAAAAAATACCTAAAACTTTATATTAACGATGAAAAATGAGAATTATAGAACAAGAGCGTTATTTTTCACAAGTAAAACAATACAACACGTTGTATCAAAATTATTTCGAAACTTGATAAAGAGTTTGGTTGTAAATTAAATAATAGAAATATTAAGCTGAACTTATTAATTGTTTAAGATAGTAACTGATCTATTAAAATTCAAGTTCAATAATCTATATAAATTTTGCTCGAATAAATACGTATAACATTATAGTCACTCTTTGTACCTAAAAGTAATCTAAAGCAATAATCTGAATAAATTAAACTCTTGGTTTTTAGAGCGACCAAAACTATAACCAAATGATAATTAAATGTCACTAAAACTGCGGCCTGCAAAGATTTCGAAAGTTGAAATTTGGAGCGGAAACACCAACTTCCTGCTAAATGCCGAATCATCATCTAAATTTATTGTAAATAATTAACTTTATTATAATAAGCATAAAACATTTATCAATTCACTTTATTATGTAACTGTACATCCTTATATATCTAACTATTATATGGATATTTTATTTTTTAAAATAATTAATGAAGGATTCGGAAAAGCTGACAACTTAATCTTAAAATAATAGTTTATAAAAAAATTAAGTATAAACAAACTACTTTTGTAAGTATTATATAAGTAAAATTGATGTATTTAAACAATAATAAAAAAACGTCTAGTAAAGTTATACTTTAAAGTTCAAGTTTTTAATCTGTTATTAGGAAAGCATTATTTGTTTTGTTAATAATGATATAAACTCAACTTGTTTGAAAAACAATAGTCTAACTTTAAACCATATGTTTAAAAAAGAATAAATATTTAGAATGAAACTGTTGTTATTTCTATTTGCTAAGAAAAAATCTTAAAAATAGTTTAAATGTGACCAATTTGTCTTATATCTCAATATAAAAAACTTGCAAGATATTTAACTGTATAAACTGTTCAGTTAGCAGCTTTCTGGCAAATTTTTATCTATTTCAAAGATACACATAAAAAATTTTCATAACAAAATATTGTTTGGGCTTAACTCTTAAGTTGTTTACTAAGGATCAAAAATAAAGTTTCAAGCAAAGCTTATGTAGTTAAATTAAAAAGTAGTCATTGTAAAAGTAATAATAATGAGCAAAGGGTACTTAAAAATACATAAATAGTTTTTAATTAATAAATGAACACTCAAATTTTTTTCTTTTCAATATATTTCGTCAAATTCTCTTCAAGGAAATTACAATTGAAACAATACAATAAAACACAACAAATATATAAACTAAAAAACTTACAAATTAATTAACTAAACGATTAAATAAACGTAAACGCTCCTAGAAGTTGGTGTGTTGGAAGAACCTTTTGGTTGAAGAGTCGCAATTTTTTTGGTTACCTTTTACTTGGGTACCAGGAAAGTTTACATGTTTTTCACAAATTTTAAGTAAATTTAGTGAGGAAGTTATAACTTTATCAGCTGATTTTTAATCAGCTTAAAAATTCACTTTATAAATGAAAAGCTTGACTTTTAACCGATTGTTAGATTTATGTAACTTTAACGAAGCCTGGTTTTGTGATACTAAATAAATACGCCGCTAAAAACAGTAAAACAAACTCAAAAATAATACTAAATACTGTTTTATTTAACAATGCTTACGTTCGTAAATTTATTCAATAGTTGTGTAAGTTATAAGTTTAAAAGTAAAAGTATGGTATACCAATTTTTTTCTCAAAAATAATAAAAAACACGAAATAGTAAAAGGCTAACATTTTTTGTTTATTTTACTTCAGGAAACAAATAAAATCTCAATAAAAAACAGGTTTTTTGTTTGTGTACTACAGATTTTGAATAAAAGTTGAAATAAAAATAAATATTTTATTAATACATACACTTGTAAGTACTAAACAATTCAGCATGTTTAAATATACTCACAATTAGTTAAAATATGTTGAATTTTTATGAATAAAAATGTATATTTTGAATTATAGAAAGTTTAGATGATTAAAATAATAAACTATTTTTGTCTAAATACATACTTAACTCCAACGGTTTTAATTTAAAGCAAGAAAAAAAATGCTAATAGTATTTACTATCTGTTTTAAAAAAGACAAAAATTAATTATTTGAAAGTTTATTTTCATTAAGATTATTTATTTATATTTAGAAGTTAAAAAAAAATCAACAAAATTCACCTTCCATTTTATTCTTTTAAAATCGACAAGGATAATACAAGTTTATCTAAACCTGTCAGAAAAATAGAATGAAGTTTAGATGTTGTTGTTGAATAAAAAATAAAAAATCAGTTTATTATCCGTTTTAATAGTTACATAAAACTACGTGAGAATTTTTTTTGAGTTTTATAACAAGTTATTAATTTATTTATTTTTTTAGTCAAAACATACTAATCATTAAAAATATAAAGTTTAATTTAGACCTCAAGTTTAAGAAATTATAAGATACTCCATTATCAAGTATCACAAAATATGCTTGAAATTTAAACTAAATTACAAACGAGATTCATTAAAATTGCTTTAAGCACATTTTTTTGATAAAAATATACTTATCATTATAAACTAATCATTATAAACATTTCTGAAAAGTTTTAAACGTTTTATGTTTTTCATTATAGCTTTTGTACAATGTTTATTTATACAAAACATCTTCAGTTACAAAACAATGCTTAAGTGCATATAACTTAATTAGTTTATTATATCATCAAATTGTTCACAAATCTATAGTGCTTATGCCTAAAATTGAATATAAAGTTTGGCAACTATCAATGAAACCCAAAATATTTTATTGGAATAAGCACAATGGAGTTAATTTGAAGCTGTACCAAAAAGTCATGTATAAATACAACATTAAACAAACTTTATTGCTATTGATGTAAATAAAAAGCTTAAGACGTTACAAGGAAAACAGTTTTGATGTTTTAAAATTTAGACTATTTCAGTTCTTTGTGTTTGTTTATAATGACGTTAGATTTATTTTATTCAATGTTTGAATTAAGTTTATTCTATTCGTTGATATTTATAAAAACATTCTGTCCCGGAAGAACAACTGTAAGAACGCACTTTTTGAAACTAAATCGTTTATAGTTTAGTCATATCTCTTGTACATAAAAAGGTTAAAGATACTATACCGATACAAAGACATAAGATACTGGACAATTTAAGCTGAAATAATTGGCTAAAAATTTATCAGCAAAAACTGCTGATCGCTGGATTCGATCTCACTACCTACGGCTCTTAGAGCGGGTTGACAATCGCTGAACCACACTGCCACTTGTAGATTGGATTCAATGATGGTATATAAAGTTAATAAAGTACTTTATGCTTTGATTTTTACAAAACAAATAAAGAGATCTCAATTACTTGAGAAGAAATACTATATTTTATTCATTCAAGACTTTATGATGCAACCTATGTTTCGGTAAAAGACGTCGTAAGTGCGAAAAATATAGAATACATTAATTTTAAACAAGTTTATTAAGCTCTTGCATAAACATAGCAAGTGTATTAAAGGCAGTTTTGATTTTTGTTGCTTAAGTCTAAACGAAAAGAACAAAACTTATTTAATGCTTTGATAATCAGAAAAATTTACAGTTAAATACATATGCTGTTAGTGATATAAAACTAGAAACAATCACATAAACCAGCGCAACAATATGATAATTAATGATTAAGTATTATTAAGATTTGATTGTAATTGAAAAATTAGATTCTTTTATACGCAGCAGCAAAATATTTAGGAGATTATTTCCATATATGTTTGTGTCTGTTAGTTTAACTAAGATACACCTTATCCAACACTTGTTATGTACATACAATTATATTAGTCTTATTTGAAACAAATTTAATAATTTATAATCCAAATTTCAGCTATAATTAGAACTAAATTACTTAAAAACATACAATACAAACAAAACAATGTTTAAATAATAACATAAATGAGATAGAAGACTTTTATAGGTAAACTAACTAGTATGTGCAAAATACAATAGAATGATACTGTTAAATCAAATTACAGTAAGTGAAGTGTTATATATAGAATAATAAATTGTTCATAATTAAAAAATACATGTTAAAATCCAGTTTATAATGCTTGTTGATTTGTGTAGAACTTATTTATAAAACAACACATCAAACTAGTATTTAAGAGAACCCTTAGTTACAATAAGTATATGAGTAGACATTTATTAGGACACTAAAATTTAGCTATATAAAGGACAAACTATATTAACACGTATCAAAATACTAATGAAATTATTAGTCAAAGTAATTTGTTTTATAAACTTTTAAAGAACTAATTACATCAATATACTTTATAAGAAAGTAATTTTTGTCTAAAGACCATACCAACTGTAGTCATTGAAATTTATGCAAATTTTTATGCTATAAAATTGAATGATAATGAACAAGTAAAACTTTTTTTCGGAAGATTTTTCTATTTATTTTAAACTTGCCAATAATTAAAAATAAACATTTCCATCGTTTCTGGCGGAAAATTTCATGCGAAAAAACACCAAAAAAATTATCAAAACGATAAAAAATAAGATTTATTTCACGATACTTTCTTATGGCAATTTTGAGCCGGAAAATTAATTTTATCACGTGGTTTCTCTTCTCTCGCTTTGAAAATTTTAAGCTTGTTTTAACTTTTTTGCTATAACTTTTTTAAACTTTGTTTTATTTTAGAATAGATTTTACTATCGTTTTCAGCACAAAATTCTGCTTTAAAAAACACCAAACACTTTATAAAAATGATGAAAAATAGACAAAATGAAAGCTTTAAATTTGAACTATTTGGTTTTTGAACACGTTTCAAACTTGTATGCTTTTGTATGATATGAGTTAGAAATTGAAACACATAGCAGGCACTAGTATCTTCATAACAAATATCACTGCTATATTCCTAATTTCCGCTTTAAACCTTCATTTTAGTTCAAAGATTTACATTTTTAACCATTAACTAACTGCTTAAACAAAAATAATTCTACAAGAGTCTAAAATTAAGTCGTGTTGCTAATACTATTACATTAAGCTTGTGATTAATTGTGAAGTTTTTTCTCAATAACTTTTTGTAGAAACTTATTGGTTTGTGTACTTATTTTTAAAACAATACTTCACTCTAGTATACTTAGTTGCAATAAGTACGTGAATAAACATTTATGCAGACATTAATGCCCAGCTTAACTTCACAACTCACTATTATCAATTTGGTCGTTATTTTGTACAATAACTTATTTTTACATGACTTAAGTTTAGCATTATTTCTTAATTTAACAGTTTAATACACATAAAACAATTAAGTTTCGACATAAACACAAAAACAGTTCATCAAGTTTATAAATAAGTGTACATACTTCTTAATACTTGACATTTTTTTTTCAAGTGTGCACTGACAAACTTATCTATAAGACTTGACTGTGTATAGTCAAATAACTTGCTAATGTAAACTTTTAATACTTTTGAGTAGTATTGTTCACTTAGATAATCTGTTCAAAACAGTAATAAATTCAAGTTATTCAAAAGTAGTTAGACACTTGTTTAGTTTTGAGTGGGTCTTTTAATAAACTCTTAATATTGTAACACAATGAACTGTTGAAAACTTAGAAAGATGAACTATCATCAATTCATAATACTGTGTTGTTTAAACTATATACAAAAACCTGCACATTTTACTTATCATCTAACTTACATAAAAACTAAGCTAAAATCTATCATAATCCTTAAAATGTTATCATTCTTCAAAAGTTAATATGTGTGAACTTGTTGCTGTATATAGTTTTTAACTAAAGTTATTTCCTTATATCATGGTTTGTTTTTCTAGTTTAACAAAAGTATAATTATATCTTTTTATACACAAAAACTATTTTATGTTTGTCATTTAAAAAAACAATGATAAAACTAACAATTTAATCTAATGTTATCTTACTTAATATTTAAGCTAACAGCTATTATTTGCATTGATAGTTATTTAAATCTAGTTTATAAAGCTTGTTGATTTGTGTAGTACTTATTTATAAAAAAACACTTCAAACTAGTAGTAAAGAGAACCGTAAGTTGCAATAAATATGTGAGTAAGCATTTTTTAGGACACTAAAGTTTAACTTTACAAACTATATTAACACGTATCAAAATACTAATGAAACTATGAGTCAAAGTAAAAATTATTTTATAAACTGTTAAACAACTAATTACATTAATATACTTTATAAAAATGTAGTTTTTGTCTAAAGACCATACCAACTGTAGTCATTGAAATTTATGCAAATTTTTATGCTATAAAATTGAATGATAATGAACAACTAAAACTTATTTTTAGAATTTTTTTTTTTTTCTTTTTAAACTTGCCAATACTTAAAAATAAACATTTCCATGGTTTCTGGAGGAAAAATTCATGCGAAAAAACACCAAAAAAATTATCAAAACGATAAAAAATAAGGTTTTTAACATTTAATATTCACAATACTTTCTTATGGCGAATTTAAGCAGAAATTTTGTTTTATCACGTGGTCTCTCTTCATTTATTTTTATAACTTTAACCTAGTTTTAAACTTCTAACTTGTTTTTTTAAACCTTGTTTTTTTTTGCAAAACTAAATTTTACTATCATGTCGAGCACGAAATTCCACTTCAAAAAACATTTTCTTCTTTACATCTTTTAAAGGTGGTTGAAGTTTTGTTTGAGTACTTTTTTATTGTGCAGCATTTTCAAATGCAAGTATACATTTGAGTAAAAGTATATGTTAGATTGAGCTGATTTAGTATCCATTTTTACTTTAACATTGGATATTGTACAGATAATAAAGGCTAGACCAACTGCTTTTTTTTCGTTGTTTACATAAGATTTATCATTTTTTAAGCTTAAAATAATATGCAATTAAATAACTATGTTTATATTTAGTAAGCAACTAGGTAGAATTAAAGTTTTTTAAAGCAAGTATAACGTTTTGAATGAAATTGTTTTACGTTTGATTAACTTTTTATTAACTTTTATTTACTTTTTTATTAACTTTTTATTAACTCACAACTTTTTTCCAATAGTCATATCAGACTATTTGGACTATATTTCGAACAAATTCTAAAACATGAGCAACTTAATAGTTTGTTTTTTTTTTCTGACGTGTTAAATAATAACTTTTACTAACTTTTACTAACAAAACCTTTAATTTTATTTGAATTTTTAATGAGATCTTTGTCAGATTCTTTCTAAATTGGAGGTTTTGTTTTTTTAACTTCAGTCGAATTGTTGTTAGTTGTTGGAAACGTTTTGATCGTGGTAGTTATTCGGAAGACTAAATGATTTATACATAGCTAATACGTTTATAAAACTTTTATATCTGTCCTTGATATCATTTGGTCTTCGTGACGGGTTTTTGTATTTGGTTTTGTTAGTTATGTTTATCTTGTACCAAGTGCTGGTATGAAAAGTATACGTTTTTATCTGTAAGCGTATTTTTTTGAGTTTTTATTAAGTACTATTAAGTTTAAAATCTTAATTTGTTTTGGTTTAGCCCCTTTGTTGTTTCAAATACCTTTCAAACTTGTATCTGTTTGCATGTTGTGAGTTAGAAACAATTAGCAAATACTAGTATTCAAACTATGTTCATAACAAATAGAATTTGTATAAACAAATAGATATTAAATAGAACCTTTTGTAATAAGTGTGTGAAAAAATGTTTATCCACACACTAAGGTTTAGCTTAAGTTTCCAAACTATATTAAAATATATCAAAACACCAATGAAACTGTTAGGCTCTTTGATAAATTTTTAATGAACTACTTACATTCGAGGTCAACGAACAAATATATTTATTGAAATATACAAACACTTTTACTTTATTTATTCAACAAACAAAACTCAAACAAGTAGATTATTTTAACACAATACTTCAACAAGTTTTTAATTTGTTTATAATTTTTAGGTTTGTTTTTGTAAACTTCCATTAGTTTAAATATTCAACTCCATAAACATTTCAGGTCAATTACATTTATGCTGCAATAAACATGTGAATAAATGTTTTTACGGACACCAAGGGGTAACTTAACTTTAAAAAATATATTAACACGTACAAAACTATTAATGAAACTGTTAGTCAAAGTAAGTATTGTTTAATTAACTGTAAAAGAACTAACTAAATTAGTAGACTTTATAAAAAAGATGTCTTCTTCTAAGTAGACTGTAATTATTTAAAGTTATGCAAATTTTTATGCAACAAAATTGAATGATTATGAACGAGTAAAGCTTTTTTTTTTGATTTTTTTCATTTTCGTTTTAAACTTGGCAATAATTAAAAATAAGCATTTCCATCGTTCTTTGCGGAAAATTTCATGCTAAAAAACACCAAAAAAGTTATTAAAACGATGAAAAATAAGCAAAATAGAGCTTTAAAACTTCAAAGCTTTGAATTTGAACTATTTGGTTTTTCTAATACCTTTAAAACTTGTAGGTTTTTGCACTTGAAAGCCGATGAGCATATGTTTGACCAACTTTGAAGTCTTCTACTTGCCATAATTTGGAAAAATGTCACATTTCAACACAATTGTCAACTTCTGCTAGAAGCTTCTTGTATCAACAATGGGTAATTTCCCAGTTTTGTGATTTTTGTTTCTTTTCAGAGAATTTCAACGCAAATTTGGAGAAATAACTAGAAATTTCAAACGAACAATGTTTAAGCGTTGACTAAGTAATCGACGGTTTTCAAAATGAGAGTTACTATAAAAGAAATGTTAAGCATATTAATTCTCAATATGAACTACTATATTTTTTTAGAAGTATGGACATGGACAACTCGAGCAATTCATCTGAAGAAAATGAGAGCATATATCGGCTATAAATTACTTTTGATCCTTTAAAGCAGAAAAGTAAAAGATGACTATTGCGTGCTAACTGATGCAACGATTCGAGAGGTACATAACAAGACACGTGACCTGAGCAAACTCATTCGTAAAGCCAACAAGTGTTTGTCGAGCCCGCAGTTAAACTGGAAAACAAAAGCAGCTCTCGGTTGCTGTCGAAAGCTAGTTTGCGTCTTTCTACTGTGCTTAAAATTGCAAAGTAAGATGTTACAAGAGAGAGAGAGTATGAAGATAAGATACTAGTGTCTTTCAAATTGATTGACAGCAAATTTATGCTTAGATATAAGACATTAGAAAACATATAATATACATTAACAATCGTGAAGACTTAAACCTTGGCTTAAATGGCACTACAAAAACTGTTATTTAAAACAACTCAAATATAACCTCAAGTTAAAACGTTAAATGTTTGTATCTGTTAGTTTAAGTAAGATACACCTTATCCATTACTTATTATGTACATACAATTAGTCTTATTTAAAACAAAGTTAATAATTTACAATCCAAAAGATATGTCCATATACAACTAATGTGTAAGTAAGTTTATATTGTATGCGACTACAGGGTCATGACGTAATAATTGTAAGTAGGTGTAAACAAAAAATATTACAAAATTACCTGAAAATTTGTGGACATGTAAGTGTCTAATTTAAAAGATGTCCAAACTTTATTTATACAATTTAAGACTTAAATACTTACTTATGTAAATGGAGAATTTTAGCTTAGTTTCTGTCTAAGTGGCATAAACCTTCCACATACTTAAACCTTAGATATACTACTTACAAAAGTATATAGTTCTGTACCATTAAGAATGCAATGAACCAACATTAATAACATATTTTACACAACCATCGTTTACCTCTTTCAAGGCTAACGACGCTTAAATCTCAGTAAGTAATCTACTAGTGTAAATCAAACAAATGATACAGGAACTGATCCAAGTAAAACATCAAAAAAAGTTAAGAACTGCTGGTCTAAGGTATAATTTAGTACTAAACTAAGAATTTATTTGCTGTTTATGAGACTAGGTCACTTAAATAATATAACTTTTTGAATTGCAATAGAATGATACTGATAAAGTAAACTACAACGAAAAAATGTTGAATAATTCGAATCACTAATGGATATATACTATTAAACATATCTGTAAATAACACTAAAACTCTGTTCAGTCTTTACTTAACTTTGAGCTATAAGTAGAATCAAATTACTTAACAAAGTACAATACAAACAAAACAATAAAGCTAAGGCTTGTTTAAACAATAACATAAAATAGATAGAAGACTACTCTATCTTATTAGGTTAACTAACTGGTATGTACAACTGGTAAATTTATGAGACAAAATACAATAGAACGATATTAGTAAATCAAATTACAGTAAGTGAAGTGTTCTATATAGAATAATAAATTGATTGTCTACTCCAAAACTGTACCATTTGGAGTACTACATCAATGTTATATACTATAAAACAGAAAACTTTACTGTAATTCAGATGTTTTTAATATCAATCATACATATGGATACTCACAAGTGTATAAATAACATACTAAAAGAACTTGCGTAACTACTCGTACATCAAACAAAAAACTAATTAGGTGCCGACCAGCATAAGGACCTGGCCTAAAGGACGGCTTTCGTTATTTGTGCAAAAGTCCCTGGAGCAAGAGTTCTCGAAGAGAACTCGCAGCGGAAGGGACTTATGCACAAATAACGAAAGCTGTCCGCCACCACTTTAACTCAAAACCCAACTACTTCTTGGAGCTCAGTACCACACTTTTATCTGGTTTGGCTGTCAGGCTTACTAACTAGGCTCCAAGCGTAATTAGGTTTTTAAGAAAAAATGGTTGGGAGGAAAGTGAAAAATTTTTCGCCGGCGGAGCCGGCGAAATGCCTTAAAAAATTATTTTTATTACCAATCTCAAAAATTTCCCCCCACATTTTCACTTTGGGGAAATCCCCATTTGTGAAAAAATTTGTGTGGGGGGCCTTAATATTTATAGATGTATTTATTTTATTAAAATCACGTTCTAAACTTATGGTTCAGAGCCTAAATTAAATGGTTACAGTATCAGTTTAGACATAATCCTTTATGTGAGCAATAAAGAACTTTTTGTTCATTTTAAAACTACTTGCATCTTAAATAGTTCTAAGTTGGCTTATAAGGTGCGGCTGCAGTTCTAAGGTCGCTTCTGATTGGCTAATATATTACTTGGGTTAGGGAAAGGGTTTGTATTAAAATTTTGGTAACATTCTGCTGATTTATCACTTTACATCATTTGCATAATGTTATGATTTAAAACACATACAAAACCTTACAACTGCAGCCGGCCCACTTAAAATATGGCCTAACTTACCTTATTCAATTTCTATACATGCAACTAACATATTCAAATCTAAACCACTACTGTCAAAAACTCTTTTTAAGTAACTATTAACCAACAACAGAGTTGCTAATTATAAAAATATTTAACTGAAAATTATATTTCTTTTTGTTTTCAATAGTTTTTGACAGTGTTTTATGTTTAGAAAAAATGGTTAGCATACTTGCATATTAATTGTTTAAATAGTCTTTCTTAGAACTTTTATGGTGACATTATCTAATAGTATATCAAAGTGTTTATTTTATTGGAATTAAACTAACAAAAAACAACTTATTTAATGCTACACATTGTGTCAAGTGAAGATAAAACAAATGCTTATGATATAATATTTTATAATGTCACAATTAAAATTCAAAACAAAGACTATTTTCAAGTACAATATAGTCTTTTTATAAAGATCATACATAGTCATATAACAGTCTGGTTTTTGTCAGCTAGTTACAGTTTTCTTATCATAACAAAACTTTGAATTTTATTATTACTGTTAACTATAATCATTACAAGTGACTGAAACAAACCAGACTCTTATCTAACTTAGTTATGTAAACATATAAAAACACTAAACAATATAAAGCAGTTGATCAAGCTGCCTGAATGTTGTTTGTGTTCCTATATGTTCACAGGTAACAAAATATGTCACTTATACAGAATCATTTTACACTATAGCTTTAATTTCTTAGTGGATAAAAACATTATAATAACAAAACATTTACTTTAGAAATTAACATCAATGTGTCTCTATAAGTGTGCAAATTAACTACTTAACTTTAAAGCTTGTAACATTCAGACTTATATCAGCTTGATTTTTAGCTCTATTTTGATAATTGAACATTTATATTGAAATTTATTTATAAAGATTAACAACACATAACTTTAGACATATAGAAAAGCTAATAATGTTTAATAGTAACAGCTCTTTAGTTACTTTCACACACTTTAGAAACACTATACTCTATAGGATATTATTAACTTTCATTGTAATTAATTCATAATTTTATGACATGCATTTATAAGTACCAGGGCTGCCACTCTTTTATTCAAAAACTGTACTCAATTAAACCAAATTTCATCTTAACTTTATTAAAATTAGAAATACTTATACTTGATATCAGTCGATTTTGAGCACTAATTTATACTAATGGTATTCTACATTTACAAAATTAACGACAATATTTAATAAAACAACTAATTATCAAGTATTAAAACCTGAGCACTACTAATAAATTAAGTGTTGGCAACCCTAAAAAATTATCTTATATGACATTTATCATCTTAACATTAACTATTTTGTATAACATATAAAGCACTTACCTCAGTAAGAGCAGTAAACCAAGAACAGACCTGATATTTAAATTGCCACAAGAAGGTCACATGGTTAGAGTATAGATGATTGCTGTAGAATCAAAATAGAAGATGCCCAATTTGCTTGTGCTTAATAAAAACCTTTCAGTGCAACTATGATTAAATAGAAACACAGGATTACTAATAAATTGTAGCAGACTGTTGATTTGAGACACTTTTTCAACATAAAGATAAAGACTTTTCTCTGAAATCATGAAAAAAAGGTAATGAATCACATGGTTTGAGTAGAAGACTGTTGATTCAAGATACTTATTAAACATACAGACATTATCAATTTGTTTTATGTACATTTTTTTCAAGCATAAACAGTTTAAGTTTCAGCTGTTAAAGACAATGCTGATTTTTTTCAAACCAAGTAATTGATTTGATTTATCTGCTTTTAGTACCTTTAATTACTTAAAAAAAACATATAAAAAGGTAAACTCTAAAATAATTTAACAATTAAAATAGAAGATGCCCAATTTGTTTGTGCTTAATAAAAACTTTTCAGTGCAACTATGATTAAATAGATACAAAGGATTACTAATATAATGTAGCAGACTGTTGATTTGAGACACTTTTTCAACATAAAGATAAAGACTTTTCTCTTAAGTCATGAAAAAAAAAGATAATGAGTCACATGGTTAGAGTAGAAGACTGTTGATTCAAGATACTTTTAAAACATACAGGCATCACAATTTGTTTTATGTACCTTTTTCAAGCATAAACAGTTTAAGTTTCAACTGTTAAAGACAATGCTGATTGTTTTTCAAACCAAGTAATTGATTTTATGTATCTGCTTTTACTACCTTTTATTACTTAAAAAAAATATATAGAAGGTAAACTCTAAAATAATTTATGAAAGTAAAGTTTAAAAAAAAAATGACAAGAGCTGCTACTTGTAAGAAAACATTTTACAAATGAATGCTATTTCATTAAAAATTTCTGCAAACAGAAATTTTAATAATTACGTAACAAATAAAAACTTGGTGCAAAAAATTCGCTTGGTGACATTCACGAGGTCTCTCTTCTCTCGCTTTGAACGTTTTAAGCTAATTTTAAACTTTTCCCTGTATTTTTTTCAAACCTTGTTTTTTTCAAAAATAAATTTTACCATCATGTCGAGCACCGAATTCTGCTTCAAAAAACACCAAACACTTTACAAAAAGAATGAAAAATAAGCAAAATAGAACTTAAAAACTTCAAAGCTTGAAATTTGAATTGTTTGGTTTTTCAAACTTGTATCTTTTTGCATGAAAGGGTTTAAAAACAATCAGCAGATACTAGTATTCGAACTGCGTTCATAACAAATATGTCTGCAATATTTTTAATTTCAGCTTTAAATCTTTGTTTTAGTTTAAAGGTATACATTTGTATCTATTCATTAACTGCTTAAACAAAACATTACATACATGAGTAAATATAAATGACTAAAATAAAGGCGTTAATTTAATACAATCACAGTAAACTTGTGATTGATTAGTAAGCTACTTTTTATGGAAACCTGTTGGTTTGTGTACATATTTATAAAAGAATACATCACTCTAGTATTAAAAACACCTTAAAACAAGTATGTGAATAAAAATTTACGCACACATTAAAGCTTAATTTTACAAACTCTGTACTTTTAATTTGGTCAACAGTTTATTTTTACATGACTTAAATTTAGCTTAATTTGACTTAATTAAAAAGTTTAATGTAAGTTATGGCATACAATAAAAACATTTCATATAGATAAGTGTACTACTTGACAGAAAAATAGTTTTTATTTGATGTGTACACTGACAAAGTTATCTATATGATTTGACTGTATTTCTATTTATAGTCAAATAACTTGATAATGTGAACTTTTAACTTGTGAACACTATTGTTTACTTAATTAACTTTTTCAAAACAGTATTAAATTCAAGCTATTTGAATAAAAACTTGTGAGCTGCAGAACAGTTGAACTAGTTTAGCTCTAATAGAATTTTTTAATGAACTCTTAAAACTGTAACACAAGTAATCATAGTATTGTGTTTTTAAATTACATACTGTTCCTGATGGAAAAACCTGCTCATTTTACTTATCATTTAACTTACATATAAACTTTATCATGATACTTAAGTCAGTAACATTCAAAATTAAATATATGTGAACTATGTAGGTTTTAACGAAAGGTATTTCATTTTATCATAGTTATTTCAGTATTATTTTCAAGTTTCACTAAAGTAAAGATTAACTTTTTATATACAAAAACTATTTTATGTTTGTCATTTAAATCATAATGATAAAACTAACCCACTAACCTAACATTATCTTACTTAATACTTGAGCTAACAGCTATAATTTACATTAAAAGTTACTTAAAACTAGTTAATAAAACTTATTTCTTATTGATTAGTGTAATACTTATTTATAAAATAATTCTTAACTCTAGTATTAAAGAGAACATTTAGTTGCAATAAGTATGAGAATAAATACTTATACAGACACCAATGTTTAAGCTTAACTTTACAAACTATATTAATACTTATCAAAACACTATTAAAACTGTTAGCAAAGTAAAAAGTCATTAATAAACTGTTAAAGAACTAATTACATTAATAAACTCTATAAAAAAGCAGTATTTATCTTAAGACCTAACCAGCTGTAGTCATTATAAATTATGGAAACTGAATGAAAATTTAAACAGGAAAATTTATTTTATTTTCTCTACCTTTGAAAACTTTAACCTGTTTTAAAACTTTTTGTTTTTTTTAAACCTGGTTTTAATTTTAAATGAAATTTACCATCATGTTGAGCACCTGCTTCAAAAAACACCAAACAGTTTATAAAAATCATGAAAAATAAGCAAAATAGAACTTTAAATTACATTTATTGCTTGTTTTAGAGGATCTTTCAAACTTATATTTTTCAACAACATATGAAATAAAAGTTAAAACAAATAGCAGATGCTAATATTTGAACTATGTTGATAACAAATATCTGTGCTACATTTTTAATTTCAGTTTTAAACTTATGTTTAAATTTAAAGGTTTTGTATAAACAATTAAACTTATAAAGGTAAACAAACGTTAAATGTAAAACTATATAACTTGTTAAAAATAATAAATGTATAACACAAGAGTATACAAACGAATTTATTCAACAAGCAAAACACAATTAAGTTGATTATTTTAGCAAAACAATTGAACACAAATGTTTATTGAAAGTATTTTATTTAGAATTATTTTTGTAAACTTTCATTAATTTAAGTATTCAACTCAATAAGCAGTTTTGTTATAATAAGAACAGCAAGTTTACCTAACTGATATAAACAAGCTTAAGTAGTTATTATCTGAAAACTAGACAAAACTATAAATATGAAAATTTATGCAAATTTTTGAGCAACAAAATTGAATAAAAATGAACAGGTAAGTTTTATTTTTGAAATTTTATTTATTTTTATTTTAAACTTGCCAATACTTAAAAACAAATGTCTCCATCATTTTGGGCATAAAATTCTATGCAAAAAAATACCTAAAACTTTATATTAACGATGAAAAATGAGAATTATAGAACAAGAGCGTTATTTTTCACAAGTAAAACAATACAACACGTTGTATCAAAATTATTTCGAAACTTGATAAAGAGTTTGGTTGTAAATTAAATAATAGAAATATTAAGCTGAACTTATTAATTGTTTAAGATAGTAACTGATCTATTAAAATTCAAGTTCAATAATCTATATAAATTTTGCTCGAATAAATACGTATAACATTATAGTCACTCTTTGTACCTAAAAGTAATCTAAAGCAATAATCTGAATAAATTAAACTCTTGGTTTTTAGAGCGACCAAAACTATAACCAAATGATAATTAAATGTCACTAAAACTGCGGCCTGCAAAGATTTCGAAAGTTGAAATTTGGAGCGGAAACACCAACTTCCTGCTAAATGCCGACTCATGATCTAGATTTATTGTAATAATTAACTTTATTATAATAAGCATAAAACATTTATCAATTCACTTTATTATGTAACTGTACATCCTTATATATCTAACTATTATATGGATATTTTATTTTTTAAAATAATTAATGAAGGATTCGGAAAAGCTGACAACTTAATCTTAAAATAATAGTTTATAAAAAAATTAAGTATAAACAAACTACTTTTGTAAGTATTATATAAGTAAAATTGATGTATTTAAACAATAATAAAAAAACGTCTAGTAAAGTTATACTTTAAAGTTCAAGTTTTTAATCTGTTATTAGGAAAGCATTATTTGTTTTGTTAATAATGATATAAACTCAACTTGTTTGAAAAACAATAGTCTAACTTTAAACCATATGTTTAAAAAAGAATAAATATTTAGAATGAAACTGTTGTTATTTCTATTTGCTAAGAAAAAATCTTAAAAATAGTTTAAATGTGACCAATTTGTCTTATATCTCAATATAAAAAACTTGCAAGATATTTAACTGTATAAACTGTTCAGTTAGCAGCTTTCTGGCAAATTTTTATCTATTTCAAAGATACACATAAAAAATTTTCATAACAAAATATTGTTTGGGCTTAACTCTTAAGTTGTTTACTAAGGATCAAAAATAAAGTTTCAAGCAAAGCTTATGTAGTTAAATTAAAAAGTAGTCATTGTAAAAGTAATAATAATGAGCAAAGGGTACTTAAAAATACATAAATAGTTTTTAATTAATAAATGAACACTCAAATTTTTTTCTTTTCAATATATTTCGTCAAATTCTCTTCAAGGAAATTACAATTGAAACAATACAATAAAACACAACAAATATATAAACTAAAAAACTTACAAATTAATTAACTAAACGATTAAATAAACGTAAACGGTCCTAGAAGTTGGTGTGTTGGAAGAACCTTTTGGTTGAAGAGTCGCAACTTTTTTGGTTACCTTTTACTTGGGTACCAGGAAAGTTTACATGTTTTTCACAAATTTTAAGTAAATTTAGTGAGGAAGTTATAACTTTATCAGCTGATTTTTAATCAGCTTAAAAATTCACTTTATAAATGAAAAGCTTGACTTTTAACCGATTGTTAGATTTATGTAACTTTAACGAAGCCTGGTTTTGTGATACTAAATAAATACGCCGCTAAAAACAGTAAAACAAACTCAAAAATAATACTAAATACTGTTTTATTTAACAATGCTTACGTTCGTAAATTTATTCAATAGTTGTGTAAGTTATAAGTTTAAAAGTAAAAGTATGGTATACCAATTTTTTTCTCAAAAATAATAAAAAACACGAAATAGTAAAAGGCTAACATTTTTTGTTTATTTTACTTCAGGAAACAAATAAAATCTCAATAAAAAACAGGTTTTTTGTTTGTGTACTACAGATTTTGAATAAAAGTTGAAATAAAAATAAATATTTTATTAATACATACACTTGTAAGTACTAAACAATTCAGCATGTTTAAATATACTCACAATTAGTTAAAATATGTTGAATTTTTATGAATAAAAATGTATATTTTGAATTATAGAAAGTTTAGATGATTAAAATAATAAACTATTTTTGTCTAAATACATACTTAACTCCAACGGTTTTAATTTAAAGCAAGAAAAAAAATGCTAATAGTATTTACTATCTGTTTTAAAAAAGACAAAAATTAATTATTTGAAAGTTTATTTTCATTAAGATTATTTATTTATATTTAGAAGTTAAAAAAAAATCAACAAAATTCACCTTCCATTTTATTCTTTTAAAATCGACAAGGATAATACAAGTTTATCTAAACCTGTCAGAAAAATAGAATGAAGTTTAGATGTTGTTGTTGAATAAAAAATAAAAAATCAGTTTATTATCCGTTTTAATAGTTACATAAAACTACGTGAGAATTTTTTTTGAGTTTTATAACAAGTTATTAATTTATTTATTTTTTTAGTCAAAACATACTAATCATTAAAAATATAAAGTTTAATTTAGACCTCAAGTTTAAGAAATTATAAGATACTCCATTATCAAGTATCACAAAATATGCTTGAAATTTAAACTAAATTACAAACGAGATTCATTAAAATTGCTTTAAGCACATTTTTTTGATAAAAATATACTTATCATTATAAACTAATCATTATAAACATTTCTGAAAAGTTTTAAACGTTTTATGTTTTTCATTATAGCTTTTGTACAATGTTTATTTATACAAAACATCTTCAGTTACAAAACAATGCTTAAGTGCATATAACTTAATTAGTTTATTATATCATCAAATTGTTCACAAATCTATAGTGCTTATGCCTAAAATTGAATATAAAGTTTGGCAACTATCAATGAAACCCAAAATATTTTATTGGAATAAGCACAATGGAGTTAATTTGAAGCTGTACCAAAAAGTCATGTATAAATACAACATTAAACAAACTTTATTGCTATTGATGTAAATAAAAAGCTTAAGACGTTACAAGGAAAACAGTTTTGATGTTTTAAAATTTAGACTATTTCAGTTCTTTGTGTTTGTTTATAATGACGTTAGATTTATTTTATTCAATGTTTGAATTAAGTTTATTCTATTCGTTGATATTTATAAAAACATTCTGTCCCGGAAGAACAACTGTAAGAACGCACTTTTTGAAACTAAATCGTTTATAGTTTAGTCATATCTCTTGTACATAAAAAGGTTAAAGATACTATACCGATACAAAGACATAAGATACTGGACAATTTAAGCTGAAATAATTGGCTAAAAATTTATCAGCAAAAACTGCTGATCGCTGGATTCGATCTCACTACCTACGGCTCTTAGAGCGGGTTGACAATCGCTGAACCACACTGCCACTTGTAGATTGGATTCAATGATGGTATATAAAGTTAATAAAGTACTTTATGCTTTGATTTTTACAAAACAAATAAAGAGATCTCAATTACTTGAGAAGAAATACTATATTTTATTCATTCAAGACTTTATGATGCAACCTATGTTTCGGTAAAAGACGTCGTAAGTGCGAAAAATATAGAATACATTAATTTTAAACAAGTTTATTAAGCTCTTGCATAAACATAGCAAGTGTATTAAAGGCAGTTTTGATTTTTGTTGCTTAAGTCTAAACGAAAAGAACAAAACTTATTTAATGCTTTGATAATCAGAAAAATTTACAGTTAAATACATATGCTGTTAGTGATATAAAACTAGAAACAATCACATAAACCAGCGCAACAATATGATAATTAATGATTAAGTATTATTAAGATTTGATTGTAATTGAAAAATTAGATTCTTTTATACGCAGCAGCAAAATATTTAGGAGATTATTTCCATATATGTTTGTGTCTGTTAGTTTAACTAAGATACACCTTATCCAACACTTGTTATGTACATACAATTATATTAGTCTTATTTGAAACAAATTTAATAATTTATAATCCAAATTTCAGCTATAATTAGAACTAAATTACTTAAAAACATACAATACAAACAAAACAATGTTTAAATAATAACATAAATGAGATAGAAGACTTTTATAGGTAAACTAACTAGTATGTGCAAAATACAATAGAATGATACTGTTAAATCAAATTACAGTAAGTGAAGTGTTATATATAGAATAATAAATTGTTCATAATTAAAAAATACATGTTAAAATCCAGTTTATAATGCTTGTTGATTTGTGTAGAACTTATTTATAAAACAACACATCAAACTAGTATTTAAGAGAACCCTTAGTTACAATAAGTATATGAGTAGACATTTATTAGGACACTAAAATTTAGCTATATAAAGGACAAACTATATTAACACGTATCAAAATACTAATGAAATTATTAGTCAAAGTAATTTGTTTTATAAACTTTTAAAGAACTAATTACATCAATATACTTTATAAGAAAGTAATTTTTGTCTAAAGACCATACCAACTGTAGTCATTGAAATTTATGCAAATTTTTATGCTATAAAATTGAATGATAATGAACAAGTAAAACTTTTTTTCGGAAGATTTTTCTATTTATTTTAAACTTGCCAATAATTAAAAATAAACATTTCCATCGTTTCTGGCGGAAAATTTCATGCGAAAAAACACCAAAAAAATTATCAAAACGATAAAAAATAAGATTTATTTCACGATACTTTCTTATGGCAATTTTGAGCCGGAAAATTAATTTTATCACGTGGTTTCTCTTCTCTCGCTTTGAAAATTTTAAGCTTGTTTTAACTTTTTTGCTATAACTTTTTTAAACTTTGTTTTATTTTAGAATAGATTTTACTATCGTTTTCAGCACAAAATTCTGCTTTAAAAAACACCAAACACTTTATAAAAATGATGAAAAATAGACAAAATGAAAGCTTTAAATTTGAACTATTTGGTTTTTGAACACGTTTCAAACTTGTATGCTTTTGTATGATATGAGTTAGAAATTGAAACACATAGCAGGCACTAGTATCTTCATAACAAATATCACTGCTATATTCCTAATTTCCGCTTTAAACCTTCATTTTAGTTCAAAGATTTACATTTTTAACCATTAACTAACTGCTTAAACAAAAATAATTCTACAAGAGTCTAAAATTAAGTCGTGTTGCTAATACTATTACATTAAGCTTGTGATTAATTGTGAAGTTTTTTCTCAATAACTTTTTGTAGAAACTTATTGGTTTGTGTACTTATTTTTAAAACAATACTTCACTCTAGTATACTTAGTTGCAATAAGTACGTGAATAAACATTTATGCAGACATTAATGCCCAGCTTAACTTCACAACTCACTATTATCAATTTGGTCGTTATTTTGTACAATAACTTATTTTTACATGACTTAAGTTTAGCATTATTTCTTAATTTAACAGTTTAATACACATAAAACAATTAAGTTTCGACATAAACACAAAAACAGTTCATCAAGTTTATAAATAAGTGTACATACTTCTTAATACTTGACATTTTTTTTTCAAGTGTGCACTGACAAACTTATCTATAAGACTTGACTGTGTATAGTCAAATAACTTGCTAATGTAAACTTTTAATACTTTTGAGTAGTATTGTTCACTTAGATAATCTGTTCAAAACAGTAATAAATTCAAGTTATTCAAAAGTAGTTAGACACTTGTTTAGTTTTGAGTGGGTCTTTTAATAAACTCTTAATATTGTAACACAATGAACTGTTGAAAACTTAGAAAGATGAACTATCATCAATTCATAATACTGTGTTGTTTAAACTATATACAAAAACCTGCACATTTTACTTATCATCTAACTTACATAAAAACTAAGCTAAAATCTATCATAATCCTTAAAATGTTATCATTCTTCAAAAGTTAATATGTGTGAACTTGTTGCTGTATATAGTTTTTAACTAAAGTTATTTCCTTATATCATGGTTTGTTTTTCTAGTTTAACAAAAGTATAATTATATCTTTTTATACACAAAAACTATTTTATGTTTGTCATTTAAAAAAACAATGATAAAACTAACAATTTAATCTAATGTTATCTTACTTAATATTTAAGCTAACAGCTATTATTTGCATTGATAGTTATTTAAATCTAGTTTATAAAGCTTGTTGATTTGTGTAGTACTTATTTATAAAAAAACACTTCAAACTAGTAGTAAAGAGAACCGTAAGTTGCAATAAATATGTGAGTAAGCATTTTTTAGGACACTAAAGTTTAACTTTACAAACTATATTAACACGTATCAAAATACTAATGAAACTATGAGTCAAAGTAAAAATTATTTTATAAACTGTTAAACAACTAATTACATTAATATACTTTATAAAAATGTAGTTTTTGTCTAAAGACCATACCAACTGTAGTCATTGAAATTTATGCAAATTTTTATGCTATAAAATTGAATGATAATGAACAACTAAAACTTATTTTTAGAATTTTTTTTTTTTTCTTTTTAAACTTGCCAATACTTAAAAATAAACATTTCCATGGTTTCTGGAGGAAAAATTCATGCGAAAAAACACCAAAAAAATTATCAAAACGATAAAAAATAAGGTTTTTAACATTTAATATTCACAATACTTTCTTATGGCGAATTTAAGCAGAAATTTTGTTTTATCACGTGGTCTCTCTTCATTTATTTTTATAACTTTAACCTAGTTTTAAACTTCTAACTTGTTTTTTTAAACCTTGTTTTTTTTTGCAAAACTAAATTTTACTATCATGTCGAGCACGAAATTCCACTTCAAAAAACATTTTCTTCTTTACATCTTTTAAAGGTGGTTGAAGTTTTGTTTGAGTACTTTTTTATTGTGCAGCATTTTCAAATGCAAGTATACATTTGAGTAAAAGTATATGTTAGATTGAGCTGATTTAGTATCCATTTTTACTTTAACATTGGATATTGTACAGATAATAAAGGCTAGACCAACTGCTTTTTTTTCGTTGTTTACATAAGATTTATCATTTTTTAAGCTTAAAATAATATGCAATTAAATAACTATGTTTATATTTAGTAAGCAACTAGGTAGAATTAAAGTTTTTTAAAGCAAGTATAACGTTTTGAATGAAATTGTTTTACGTTTGATTAACTTTTTATTAACTTTTATTTACTTTTTTATTAACTTTTTATTAACTCACAACTTTTTTCCAATAGTCATATCAGACTATTTGGACTATATTTCGAACAAATTCTAAAACATGAGCAACTTAATAGTTTGTTTTTTTTTTCTGACGTGTTAAATAATAACTTTTACTAACTTTTACTAACAAAACCTTTAATTTTATTTGAATTTTTAATGAGATCTTTGTCAGATTCTTTCTAAATTGGAGGTTTTGTTTTTTTAACTTCAGTCGAATTGTTGTTAGTTGTTGGAAACGTTTTGATCGTGGTAGTTATTCGGAAGACTAAATGATTTATACATAGCTAATACGTTTATAAAACTTTTATATCTGTCCTTGATATCATTTGGTCTTCGTGACGGGTTTTTGTATTTGGTTTTGTTAGTTATGTTTATCTTGTACCAAGTGCTGGTATGAAAAGTATACGTTTTTATCTGTAAGCGTATTTTTTTGAGTTTTTATTAAGTACTATTAAGTTTAAAATCTTAATTTGTTTTGGTTTAGCCCCTTTGTTGTTTCAAATACCTTTCAAACTTGTATCTGTTTGCATGTTGTGAGTTAGAAACAATTAGCAAATACTAGTATTCAAACTATGTTCATAACAAATAGAATTTGTATAAACAAATAGATATTAAATAGAACCTTTTGTAATAAGTGTGTGAAAAAATGTTTATCCACACACTAAGGTTTAGCTTAAGTTTCCAAACTATATTAAAATATATCAAAACACCAATGAAACTGTTAGGCTCTTTGATAAATTTTTAATGAACTACTTACATTCGAGGTCAACGAACAAATATATTTATTGAAATATACAAACACTTTTACTTTATTTATTCAACAAACAAAACTCAAACAAGTAGATTATTTTAACACAATACTTCAACAAGTTTTTAATTTGTTTATAATTTTTAGGTTTGTTTTTGTAAACTTCCATTAGTTTAAATATTCAACTCCATAAACATTTCAGGTCAATTACATTTATGCTGCAATAAACATGTGAATAAATGTTTTTACGGACACCAAGGGGTAACTTAACTTTAAAAAATATATTAACACGTACAAAACTATTAATGAAACTGTTAGTCAAAGTAAGTATTGTTTAATTAACTGTAAAAGAACTAACTAAATTAGTAGACTTTATAAAAAAGATGTCTTCTTCTAAGTAGACTGTAATTATTTAAAGTTATGCAAATTTTTATGCAACAAAATTGAATGATTATGAACGAGTAAAGCTTTTTTTTTTGATTTTTTTCATTTTCGTTTTAAACTTGGCAATAATTAAAAATAAGCATTTCCATCGTTCTTTGCGGAAAATTTCATGCTAAAAAACACCAAAAAAGTTATTAAAACGATGAAAAATAAGCAAAATAGAGCTTTAAAACTTCAAAGCTTTGAATTTGAACTATTTGGTTTTTCTAATACCTTTAAAACTTGTAGGTTTTTGCACTTGAAAGCCGATGAGCATATGTTTGACCAACTTTGAAGTCTTCTACTTGCCATAATTTGGAAAAATGTCACATTTCAACACAATTGTCAACTTCTGCTAGAAGCTTCTTGTATCAACAATGGGTAATTTCCCAGTTTTGTGATTTTTGTTTCTTTTCAGAGAATTTCAACGCAAATTTGGAGAAATAACTAGAAATTTCAAACGAACAATGTTTAAGCGTTGACTAAGTAATCGACGGTTTTCAAAATGAGAGTTACTATAAAAGAAATGTTAAGCATATTAATTCTCAATATGAACTACTATATTTTTTTAGAAGTATGGACATGGACAACTCGAGCAATTCATCTGAAGAAAATGAGAGCATATATCGGCTATAAATTACTTTTGATCCTTTAAAGCAGAAAAGTAAAAGATGACTATTGCGTGCTAACTGATGCAACGATTCGAGAGGTACATAACAAGACACGTGACCTGAGCAAACTCATTCGTAAAGCCAACAAGTGTTTGTCGAGCCCGCAGTTAAACTGGAAAACAAAAGCAGCTCTCGGTTGCTGTCGAAAGCTAGTTTGCGTCTTTCTACTGTGCTTAAAATTGCAAAGTAAGATGTTACAAGAGAGAGAGAGTATGAAGATAAGATACTAGTGTCTTTCAAATTGATTGACAGCAAATTTATGCTTAGATATAAGACATTAGAAAACATATAATATACATTAACAATCGTGAAGACTTAAACCTTGGCTTAAATGGCACTACAAAAACTGTTATTTAAAACAACTCAAATATAACCTCAAGTTAAAACGTTAAATGTTTGTATCTGTTAGTTTAAGTAAGATACACCTTATCCATTACTTATTATGTACATACAATTAGTCTTATTTAAAACAAAGTTAATAATTTACAATCCAAAAGATATGTCCATATACAACTAATGTGTAAGTAAGTTTATATTGTATGCGACTACAGGGTCATGACGTAATAATTGTAAGTAGGTGTAAACAAAAAATATTACAAAATTACCTGAAAATTTGTGGACATGTAAGTGTCTAATTTAAAAGATGTCCAAACTTTATTTATACAATTTAAGACTTAAATACTTACTTATGTAAATGGAGAATTTTAGCTTAGTTTCTGTCTAAGTGGCATAAACCTTCCACATACTTAAACCTTAGATATACTACTTACAAAAGTATATAGTTCTGTACCATTAAGAATGCAATGAACCAACATTAATAACATATTTTACACAACCATCGTTTACCTCTTTCAAGGCTAACGACGCTTAAATCTCAGTAAGTAATCTACTAGTGTAAATCAAACAAATGATACAGGAACTGATCCAAGTAAAACATCAAAAAAAGTTAAGAACTGCTGGTCTAAGGTATAATTTAGTACTAAACTAAGAATTTATTTGCTGTTTATGAGACTAGGTCACTTAAATAATATAACTTTTTGAATTGCAATAGAATGATACTGATAAAGTAAACTACAACGAAAAAATGTTGAATAATTCGAATCACTAATGGATATATACTATTAAACATATCTGTAAATAACACTAAAACTCTGTTCAGTCTTTACTTAACTTTGAGCTATAAGTAGAATCAAATTACTTAACAAAGTACAATACAAACAAAACAATAAAGCTAAGGCTTGTTTAAACAATAACATAAAATAGATAGAAGACTACTCTATCTTATTAGGTTAACTAACTGGTATGTACAACTGGTAAATTTATGAGACAAAATACAATAGAACGATATTAGTAAATCAAATTACAGTAAGTGAAGTGTTCTATATAGAATAATAAATTGATTGTCTACTCCAAAACTGTACCATTTGGAGTACTACATCAATGTTATATACTATAAAACAGAAAACTTTACTGTAATTCAGATGTTTTTAATATCAATCATACATATGGATACTCACAAGTGTATAAATAACATACTAAAAGAACTTGCGTAACTACTCGTACATCAAACAAAAAACTAATTAGGTGCCGACCAGCATAAGGACCTGGCCTAAAGGACGGCTTTCGTTATTTGTGCAAAAGTCCCTGGAGCAAGAGTTCTCGAAGAGAACTCGCAGCGGAAGGGACTTATGCACAAATAACGAAAGCTGTCCGCCACCACTTTAACTCAAAACCCAACTACTTCTTGGAGCTCAGTACCACACTTTTATCTGGTTTGGCTGTCAGGCTTACTAACTAGGCTCCAAGCGTAATTAGGTTTTTAAGAAAAAATGGTTGGGAGGAAAGTGAAAAATTTTTCGCCGGCGGAGCCGGCGAAATGCCTTAAAAAATTATTTTTATTACCAATCTCAAAAATTTCCCCCCACATTTTCACTTTGGGGAAATCCCCATTTGTGAAAAAATTTGTGTGGGGGGCCTTAATATTTATAGATGTATTTATTTTATTAAAATCACGTTCTAAACTTATGGTTCAGAGCCTAAATTAAATGGTTACAGTATCAGTTTAGACATAATCCTTTATGTGAGCAATAAAGAACTTTTTGTTCATTTTAAAACTACTTGCATCTTAAATAGTTCTAAGTTGGCTTATAAGGTGCGGCTGCAGTTCTAAGGTCGCTTCTGATTGGCTAATATATTACTTGGGTTAGGGAAAGGGTTTGTATTAAAATTTTGGTAACATTCTGCTGATTTATCACTTTACATCATTTGCATAATGTTATGATTTAAAACACATACAAAACCTTACAACTGCAGCCGGCCCACTTAAAATATGGCCTAACTTACCTTATTCAATTTCTATACATGCAACTAACATATTCAAATCTAAACCACTACTGTCAAAAACTCTTTTTAAGTAACTATTAACCAACAACAGAGTTGCTAATTATAAAAATATTTAACTGAAAATTATATTTCTTTTTGTTTTCAATAGTTTTTGACAGTGTTTTATGTTTAGAAAAAATGGTTAGCATACTTGCATATTAATTGTTTAAATAGTCTTTCTTAGAACTTTTATGGTGACATTATCTAATAGTATATCAAAGTGTTTATTTTATTGGAATTAAACTAACAAAAAACAACTTATTTAATGCTACACATTGTGTCAAGTGAAGATAAAACAAATGCTTATGATATAATATTTTATAATGTCACAATTAAAATTCAAAACAAAGACTATTTTCAAGTACAATATAGTCTTTTTATAAAGATCATACATAGTCATATAACAGTCTGGTTTTTGTCAGCTAGTTACAGTTTTCTTATCATAACAAAACTTTGAATTTTATTATTACTGTTAACTATAATCATTACAAGTGACTGAAACAAACCAGACTCTTATCTAACTTAGTTATGTAAACATATAAAAACACTAAACAATATAAAGCAGTTGATCAAGCTGCCTGAATGTTGTTTGTGTTCCTATATGTTCACAGGTAACAAAATATGTCACTTATACAGAATCATTTTACACTATAGCTTTAATTTCTTAGTGGATAAAAACATTATAATAACAAAACATTTACTTTAGAAATTAACATCAATGTGTCTCTATAAGTGTGCAAATTAACTACTTAACTTTAAAGCTTGTAACATTCAGACTTATATCAGCTTGATTTTTAGCTCTATTTTGATAATTGAACATTTATATTGAAATTTATTTATAAAGATTAACAACACATAACTTTAGACATATAGAAAAGCTAATAATGTTTAATAGTAACAGCTCTTTAGTTACTTTCACACACTTTAGAAACACTATACTCTATAGGATATTATTAACTTTCATTGTAATTAATTCATAATTTTATGACATGCATTTATAAGTACCAGGGCTGCCACTCTTTTATTCAAAAACTGTACTCAATTAAACCAAATTTCATCTTAACTTTATTAAAATTAGAAATACTTATACTTGATATCAGTCGATTTTGAGCACTAATTTATACTAATGGTATTCTACATTTACAAAATTAACGACAATATTTAATAAAACAACTAATTATCAAGTATTAAAACCTGAGCACTACTAATAAATTAAGTGTTGGCAACCCTAAAAAATTATCTTATATGACATTTATCATCTTAACATTAACTATTTTGTATAACATATAAAGCACTTACCTCAGTAAGAGCAGTAAACCAAGAACAGACCTGATATTTAAATTGCCACAAGAAGGTCACATGGTTAGAGTATAGATGATTGCTGTAGAATCAAAATAGAAGATGCCCAATTTGCTTGTGCTTAATAAAAACCTTTCAGTGCAACTATGATTAAATAGAAACACAGGATTACTAATAAATTGTAGCAGACTGTTGATTTGAGACACTTTTTCAACATAAAGATAAAGACTTTTCTCTGAAATCATGAAAAAAAGGTAATGAATCACATGGTTTGAGTAGAAGACTGTTGATTCAAGATACTTATTAAACATACAGACATTATCAATTTGTTTTATGTACATTTTTTTCAAGCATAAACAGTTTAAGTTTCAGCTGTTAAAGACAATGCTGATTTTTTTCAAACCAAGTAATTGATTTGATTTATCTGCTTTTAGTACCTTTAATTACTTAAAAAAAACATATAAAAAGGTAAACTCTAAAATAATTTAACAATTAAAATAGAAGATGCCCAATTTGTTTGTGCTTAATAAAAACTTTTCAGTGCAACTATGATTAAATAGATACAAAGGATTACTAATATAATGTAGCAGACTGTTGATTTGAGACACTTTTTCAACATAAAGATAAAGACTTTTCTCTTAAGTCATGAAAAAAAAAGATAATGAGTCACATGGTTAGAGTAGAAGACTGTTGATTCAAGATACTTTTAAAACATACAGGCATCACAATTTGTTTTATGTACCTTTTTCAAGCATAAACAGTTTAAGTTTCAACTGTTAAAGACAATGCTGATTGTTTTTCAAACCAAGTAATTGATTTTATGTATCTGCTTTTACTACCTTTTATTACTTAAAAAAAATATATAGAAGGTAAACTCTAAAATAATTTATGAAAGTAAAGTTTAAAAAAAAAATGACAAGAGCTGCTACTTGTAAGAAAACATTTTACAAATGAATGCTATTTCATTAAAAATTTCTGCAAACAGAAATTTTAATAATTACGTAACAAATAAAAACTTGGTGCAAAAAATTCGCTTGGTGACATTCACGAGGTCTCTCTTCTCTCGCTTTGAACGTTTTAAGCTAATTTTAAACTTTTCCCTGTATTTTTTTCAAACCTTGTTTTTTTCAAAAATAAATTTTACCATCATGTCGAGCACCGAATTCTGCTTCAAAAAACACCAAACACTTTACAAAAAGAATGAAAAATAAGCAAAATAGAACTTAAAAACTTCAAAGCTTGAAATTTGAATTGTTTGGTTTTTCAAACTTGTATCTTTTTGCATGAAAGGGTTTAAAAACAATCAGCAGATACTAGTATTCGAACTGCGTTCATAACAAATATGTCTGCAATATTTTTAATTTCAGCTTTAAATCTTTGTTTTAGTTTAAAGGTATACATTTGTATCTATTCATTAACTGCTTAAACAAAACATTACATACATGAGTAAATATAAATGACTAAAATAAAGGCGTTAATTTAATACAATCACAGTAAACTTGTGATTGATTAGTAAGCTACTTTTTATGGAAACCTGTTGGTTTGTGTACATATTTATAAAAGAATACATCACTCTAGTATTAAAAACACCTTAAAACAAGTATGTGAATAAAAATTTACGCACACATTAAAGCTTAATTTTACAAACTCTGTACTTTTAATTTGGTCAACAGTTTATTTTTACATGACTTAAATTTAGCTTAATTTGACTTAATTAAAAAGTTTAATGTAAGTTATGGCATACAATAAAAACATTTCATATAGATAAGTGTACTACTTGACAGAAAAATAGTTTTTATTTGATGTGTACACTGACAAAGTTATCTATATGATTTGACTGTATTTCTATTTATAGTCAAATAACTTGATAATGTGAACTTTTAACTTGTGAACACTATTGTTTACTTAATTAACTTTTTCAAAACAGTATTAAATTCAAGCTATTTGAATAAAAACTTGTGAGCTGCAGAACAGTTGAACTAGTTTAGCTCTAATAGAATTTTTTAATGAACTCTTAAAACTGTAACACAAGTAATCATAGTATTGTGTTTTTAAATTACATACTGTTCCTGATGGAAAAACCTGCTCATTTTACTTATCATTTAACTTACATATAAACTTTATCATGATACTTAAGTCAGTAACATTCAAAATTAAATATATGTGAACTATGTAGGTTTTAACGAAAGGTATTTCATTTTATCATAGTTATTTCAGTATTATTTTCAAGTTTCACTAAAGTAAAGATTAACTTTTTATATACAAAAACTATTTTATGTTTGTCATTTAAATCATAATGATAAAACTAACCCACTAACCTAACATTATCTTACTTAATACTTGAGCTAACAGCTATAATTTACATTAAAAGTTACTTAAAACTAGTTAATAAAACTTATTTCTTATTGATTAGTGTAATACTTATTTATAAAATAATTCTTAACTCTAGTATTAAAGAGAACATTTAGTTGCAATAAGTATGAGAATAAATACTTATACAGACACCAATGTTTAAGCTTAACTTTACAAACTATATTAATACTTATCAAAACACTATTAAAACTGTTAGCAAAGTAAAAAGTCATTAATAAACTGTTAAAGAACTAATTACATTAATAAACTCTATAAAAAAGCAGTATTTATCTTAAGACCTAACCAGCTGTAGTCATTATAAATTATGGAAACTGAATGAAAATTTAAACAGGAAAATTTATTTTATTTTCTCTACCTTTGAAAACTTTAACCTGTTTTAAAACTTTTTGTTTTTTTTAAACCTGGTTTTAATTTTAAATGAAATTTACCATCATGTTGAGCACCTGCTTCAAAAAACACCAAACAGTTTATAAAAATCATGAAAAATAAGCAAAATAGAACTTTAAATTACATTTATTGCTTGTTTTAGAGGATCTTTCAAACTTATATTTTTCAACAACATATGAAATAAAAGTTAAAACAAATAGCAGATGCTAATATTTGAACTATGTTGATAACAAATATCTGTGCTACATTTTTAATTTCAGTTTTAAACTTATGTTTAAATTTAAAGGTTTTGTATAAACAATTAAACTTATAAAGGTAAACAAACGTTAAATGTAAAACTATATAACTTGTTAAAAATAATAAATGTATAACACAAGAGTATACAAACGAATTTATTCAACAAGCAAAACACAATTAAGTTGATTATTTTAGCAAAACAATTGAACACAAATGTTTATTGAAAGTATTTTATTTAGAATTATTTTTGTAAACTTTCATTAATTTAAGTATTCAACTCAATAAGCAGTTTTGTTATAATAAGAACAGCAAGTTTACCTAACTGATATAAACAAGCTTAAGTAGTTATTATCTGAAAACTAGACAAAACTATAAATATGAAAATTTATGCAAATTTTTGAGCAACAAAATTGAATAAAAATGAACAGGTAAGTTTTATTTTTGAAATTTTATTTATTTTTATTTTAAACTTGCCAATACTTAAAAACAAATGTCTCCATCATTTTGGGCATAAAATTCTATGCAAAAAAATACCTAAAACTTTATATTAACGATGAAAAATGAGAATTATAGAACAAGAGCGTTATTTTTCACAAGTAAAACAATACAACACGTTGTATCAAAATTATTTCGAAACTTGATAAAGAGTTTGGTTGTAAATTAAATAATAGAAATATTAAGCTGAACTTATTAATTGTTTAAGATAGTAACTGATCTATTAAAATTCAAGTTCAATAATCTATATAAATTTTGCTCGAATAAATACGTATAACATTATAGTCACTCTTTGTACCTAAAAGTAATCTAAAGCAATAATCTGAATAAAAGTTAAACTGTTGCTTTTTAGAGCGACCAAAACTATAACCAAATGATAATTAAATGTCACTGAAACTGCGGCCTGCAAAGATTTCGAAAGTTGAAATTTGGAGCGGAAACACCAACTTCCTGCTAAATGCCGACTCATGATCTAAATTTATTGTAAAATCATAATTAACTTTATTATAATAAGCATAAAACATTTATCAATTTTTTTCACTTTATTATGTAACTGTACATCCTTATATATCTAACTATTATATGGATATTTTATTTTTAAAAATAATTAATGAAGGATTCGGAAAAGCAGACAACTTAATCTTAAAATAATAGTTTATAAAAAAACTAAGTATAAACAAACTACTTTTGTAAGTTTTATATAAGTAAAATTGATGTATTTAAACAGTAATAAAAAAACGTCTAGTAAAGTTATACTTTAAAGTTCAAGTTTTTAATCTGTTATTAGGAAAGCATTATTTGTTTTGTTAATAATGATATAAACTCAACTTGTTTGAAAAACAATAGTCTAACTTTAAACCATATGTTTGAAAAAGATAAATATTTAGAATGAAACTGTTGTTATTTCTATTTGTTAAGAAAAAATCTTAAAAATAGTTTAAATGACACCAATTTGTCTTATATCTCAATATAAAAAACTTGCAAGATATTTAACTGTATAAACTGTTCAGTTAGCAGCTTTCTGACAAATTTTTATCTATTTCAAAGATACACATAAAAAATTTTCATAACAAAATATTGTTTGGGCTTAACTCTTAAGTTGTTTACTAAGGATCAAAAATAAAGTTTCAAGCGAATCTTATGTAAATAAATTAAAACGTAATCATTGTAAAAGTAATAATAATGAGCAAAGGGTACTTAAAAATACATAAATAGTTTTTAATGAATAAATGAACACTCAAATTTTTTTCTTTTCAATATATTTCGTCAAATTCTCTCCAAGGAAATTACAATTGAAACAATACAATAAAAACTAAAAAACTTACAAATTAATTAACTAAACGATTAAATAAACGTAAACGGTCCTAGAAGTTGGTGTGTTGGAAGAACCTTTTGGTTGAAGATTCGCAACTTTTTTTTGGTTACCTTTTACTTGGGTACCAGGAAAGTTTACATGTTTTTCACAAATTTTAAGTAAATTTAGTGAGGAAGTTATAACTTTATCAGCTGATTTTTAATCAGCTTAAAATTTCACTTTATAAATGAAAAGCTTGACTGTTAACCGATTTTTAGATTTATATTTAACGAAGCCTGGTTGTGTGATACTAAATAAATACGCCACTAAAAACAACAAAATAAACTCAAAAAACAATACTAAGTACTGTTTTATATAACAATGCTTACGTTCGTAAATTTTTTCAATAGTTGTCTAAATTATAAGTTTAAAAGTAAAAATATGGTATACCAATTTTTTTCTCAAAAATAATAAAAAACACGAAATAGTAAAAGGCTAACATTTTTGTTTATTTTACTTCAGGAAACAAATAAAATCTCAATAAAAAACAGGTTTTTTGTTTCTGTACTACAGATTTAGAATAAAAGTTGAAAAAAAAATAAATATTTTATTAATACATACACTTGTAAGTACTAAACAATTCAGCATGTTTAAATATACTCACAATTAGTTAAAAGATGTTGAATTTTTATGAATAAAAATGTATATTTTGAATTATAGAAAGTTTAGATGATTAAAATAATAAACTATTTTTGTCTAAATACATACTTAACTCCAACGGTTTTAATTTAAAGCAAGAAAAAAAATGCTAATAGTATTTACTATCTGTTTTAAAAAAGACAAAAATTAATTATTTGAAAGTTTATTTTCATTAAGATTATTTATTTATATTTAGAAGTTAAAAAAAAATCAACAAAATTCACCTTCCATTTTATTCTTTTAAAATCGACAAGGATAATACAAGTTTATCTAAACCTGTCAGAAAAATAGAATGAAGTTTAGATGTTGTTGTTGAATAAAAAATAAAAAATCAGTTTATTATCCGTTTTAATAGTTACATAAAACTACGTGAGAATTTTTTTTGAGTTTTATAACAAGTTATTAATTTATTTATTTTTTTAGTCAAAACATACTAATCATTAAAAATATAAAGTTTAATTTAGACCTCAAGTTTAAGAAATTATAAGATACTCCATTATCAAGTATCACAAAATATGCTTGAAATTTAAACTAAATTACAAACGAGATTCATTAAAATTGCTTTAAGCACATTTTTTTGATAAAAATATACTTATCATTATAAACTAATCATTATAAACATTTCTGAAAAGTTTTAAACGTTTTATGTTTTTCATTATAGCTTTTGTACAATGTTTATTTATACAAAACATCTTCAGTTACAAAACAATGCTTAAGTGCATATAACTTAATTAGTTTATTATATCATCAAATTGTTCACAAATCTATAGTGCTTATGCCTAAAATTGAATATAAAGTTTGGCAACTATCAATGAAACCCAAAATATTTTATTGGAATAAGCACAATGGAGTTAATTTGAAGCTGTACCAAAAAGTCATGTATAAATACAACATTAAACAGACTTTATTGCTATTGATGTAAATAAAAAGCTTAAGACGTTACAAGGAAAACAGTTTTGATGTTTTAAAATTTAGACTATTTCAGTTCTTTGTGTTTGTTTATAATGACGTTAGATTTATTTTATTCAATGTTTGAATTAAGTTTATTCTATTCGTTGATATTTATAAAAACATTCTGTCCCGGAAGAACAACTGTAAGAACGCACTTTTTGAAATTAAATCGTTTATAGTTTAGTCATATCTCTTGTACATAAAAAGGTTAAAGATACTATACCAATACAAAGACATAAGATACTGGACAATTTAAGCTGAAATAATTGGCTAAAAATTTATCAGCAAAAACTGCTGATCGCTGGATTCGATCTCACTACCTACGGCTCTTAGAGCGGGTTGACAATCGCTGAACCACACTGCCACTTGTAGATTGGATTCAATGATGGTATATAAAGTTAATAAAGTACTTTATGCTTTGATTTTTACAAAACAAATAAAGAGATCTCAATTACTTGAGAAGAAATACTATATTTTATTCATTCAAGACTTTATGATGCAACCTATGTTTCGGTAAAAGACGTCGTAAGTGCGAAAAATATAGAATACATTAATTTTAAACAAGTTTATTAAGCTCTTGCATAAACATAGCAAGTGTATTAAAGGCAGTTTTGATTTTTGTTGCTTAAGTCTAAACGAAAAGAACAAAACTTATTTAATGCTTTGATAATCAGAAAAATTTACAGTTAAATACATATGCTGTTAGTGATATAAAACTAGAAACAATCACATAAACCAGCGCAACAATATGATAATTAATGATTAAGTATTATTAAGATTTGATTGTAATTGAAAAATTAGATTCTTTTATACGCAGCAGCAAAATATTTAGGAGATTATTTCCATATATGTTTGTGTCTGTTAGTTTAACTAAGATACACCTTATCCAACACTTGTTATGTACATACAATTATATTAGTCTTATTTGAAACAAATTTAATAATTTATAATCCAAATTTCAGCTATAATTAGAACTAAATTACTTAAAAACATACAATACAAACAAAACAATGTTTAAATAATAACATAAATGAGATAGAAGACTTTTATAGGTAAACTAACTAGTATGTGCAAAATACAATAGAATGATACTGTTAAATCAAATTACAGTAAGTGAAGTGTTATATATAGAATAATAAATTGTTCATAATTAAAAAATACATGTTAAAATCCAGTTTATAATGCTTGTTGATTTGTGTAGAACTTATTTATAAAACAACACATCAAACTAGTATTTAAGAGAACCCTTAGTTACAATAAGTATATGAGTAGACATTTATTAGGACACTAAAATTTAGCTATATAAAGGACAAACTATATTAACACGTATCAAAATACTAATGAAATTATTAGTCAAAGTAATTTGTTTTATAAACTTTTAAAGAACTAATTACATCAATATACTTTATAAGAAAGTAATTTTTGTCTAAAGACCATACCAACTGTAGTCATTGAAATTTATGCAAATTTTTATGCTATAAAATTGAATGATAATGAACAAGTAAAACTTTTTTTCGGAAGATTTTTCTATTTATTTTAAACTTGCCAATAATTAAAAATAAACATTTCCATCGTTTCTGGCGGAAAATTTCATGCGAAAAAACACCAAAAAAATTATCAAAACGATAAAAAATAAGATTTATTTCACGATACTTTCTTATGGCAATTTTGAGCCGGAAAATTAATTTTATCACGTGGTTTCTCTTCTCTCGCTTTGAAAATTTTAAGCTTGTTTTAACTTTTTTGCTATAACTTTTTTAAACTTTGTTTTATTTTAGAATAGATTTTACTATCGTTTTCAGCACAAAATTCTGCTTTAAAAAACACCAAACACTTTATAAAAATGATGAAAAATAGACAAAATGAAAGCTTTAAATTTGAACTATTTGGTTTTTGAACACGTTTCAAACTTGTATGCTTTTGTATGATATGAGTTAGAAATTGAAACACATAGCAGGCACTAGTATCTTCATAACAAATATCACTGCTATATTCCTAATTTCCGCTTTAAACCTTCATTTTAGTTCAAAGATTTACATTTTTAACCATTAACTAACTGCTTAAACAAAAAGAATTCTACAAGAGTCTAAAATTAAGTCGTGTTGCTAATACTATTACATTAAGCTTGTGATTAATTGTGAAGTTTTTTCTCAATAACTTTTTGTAGAAACTTATTGGTTTGTGTACTTATTATTAAAACAATACTTCACTCTAGTATACTTAGTTGCAATAAGTACGTGAATAAACATTTATGCAGACATTAATGCCCAGCTTAACTTCACAACTCACTATTATCAATTTGGTCGTTATTTTGTACAATAACTTATTTTTACATGACTTAAGTTTAGCATTATTTCTTAATTTAACAGTTTAATACACATAAAACAATTAAGTTTCGACATAAACACAAAAACAGTTCATCAAGTTTATAAATAAGTGTACATACTTCTTAATACTTGACATTTTTTTTTCAAGTGTGCACTGACAAACTTATCTATAAGACTTGACTGTGTATAGTCAAATAACTTGCTAATGTAAACTTTTAATACTTTTGAGTAGTATTGTTCACTTAGATAATCTGTTCAAAACAGTAATAAATTCAAGTTATTCAAAAGTAGTTAGACACTTGTTTAGTTTTGAGTGGGTCTTTTAATAAACTCTTAATATTGTAACACAATGAACTGTTGAAAACTTAGAAAGATGAACTATCATCAATTCATAATACTGTGTTGTTTAAACTATATACAAAAACCTGCACATTTTACTTATCATCTAACTTACATAAAAACTAAGCTAAAATCTATCATAATCCTTAAAATGTTATCATTCTTCAAAAGTTAATATGTGTGAACTTGTTGCTGTATATAGTTTTTAACTAAAGTTATTTCCTTATATCATGGTTTGTTTTTCTAGTTTAACAAAAGTATAATTATATCTTTTTATACACAAAAACTATTTTATGTTTGTCATTTAAAAAAACAATGATAAAACTAACAATTTAATCTAATGTTATCTTACTTAATATTTAAGCTAACAGCTATTATTTGCATTGATAGTTATTTAAATCTAGTTTATAAAGCTTGTTGATTTGTGTAGTACTTATTTATAAAAAAACACTTCAAACTAGTAGTAAAGAGAACCGTAAGTTGCAATAAATATGTGAGTAAGCATTTTTTAGGACACTAAAGTTTAACTTTACAAACTATATTAACACGTATCAAAATACTAATGAAACTATGAGTCAAAGTAAAAATTATTTTATAAACTGTTAAACAACTAATTACATTAATATACTTTATAAAAATGTAGTTTTTGTCTAAAGACCATACCAACTGTAGTCATTGAAATTTATGCAAATTTTTATGCTATAAAATTGAATGATAATGAACAACTAAAACTTATTTTTAGAATTTATTTTTTTTTCTTTTTAAACTTGCCAATACTTAAAAATAAACATTTCCATGGTTTCTGGAGGAAAAATTCATGCGAAAAAACACCAAAAAAATTATCAAAACGATAAAAAATAAGGTTTTTAACATTTAATATTCACAATACTTTCTTATGGCGAATTTAAGCAGAAATTTTGTTTTATCACGTGGTCTCTCTTCATTTATTTTTATAACTTTAACCTAGTTTTAAACTTCTAACTTGTTTTTTTAAACCTTGTTTTTTTTTGCAAAACTAAATTTTACTATCATGTCGAGCACGAAATTCCACTTCAAAAAACATTTTCTTCTTTACATCTTTTAAAGGTGGTTGAAGTTTTGTTTGAGTACTTTTTTATTGTGCAGCATTTTCAAATGCAAGTATACATTTGAGTAAAAGTATATGTTAGATTGAGCTGATTTAGTATCCATTTTTACTTTAACATTGGATATTGTACAGATAATAAAGGCTAGACCAACTGCTTTTTTTTCGTTGTTTACATAAGATTTATCATTTTTTAAGCTTAAAATAATATGCAATTAAATAACTATGTTTATATTTAGTAAGCAACTAGGTAGAATTAAAGTTTTTTAAAGCAAGTATAACGTTTTGAATGAAATTGTTTTACGTTTGATTAACTTTTTATTAACTTTTATTTACTTTTTTATTAACTTTTTATTAACTCACAACTTTTTTCCAATAGTCATATCAGACTATTTGGACTATATTTCGAACAAATTCTAAAACATGAGCAACTTAATAGTTTGTTTTTTTTTTCTGACGTGTTAAATAATAACTTTTACTAACTTCCCTTTTAAAACCTTTAATTTTATTTGAATTTTTAATGAGATTTTTTAGTTATTTCAACTTAATCTTTGTCAGATTCTTTCTAAATTGGAGGTTTTGTTTTTTTAACTTCAGTCGAATTGTTGTTAGTTGTTGGAAACGTTTTGATCGTGGTAGTTATTCGGAAGACTAAATGATTTATACATAGCTAATACGTTTATAAAACTTTTATATCTGTCCTTGATATCATTTGGTCTTCGTTACGGGTTTTTGTATTTGGTTTTGTTAGTTATGTTTATCTTGTACCAAGTGCTGGTATGAAAAGTATACGTTTTTATCTGTAAGTTTAAAATCTTAATTTGTTTTGGTTTAGCCCCTTTGTTGTTTCAAATACCTTTCAAACTTGTATCTGTTTGCATGTTGTGAGTTAGAAACAATTAGCAAATACTAGTATTCAAACTATGTTTATAACAAATAGAATTTGTATAAACAAATAGATATTAAATAGAACCTTTTGTAATAAGTTTATCCACACACTAAGGTTTAGCTTAAGTTTCCAAACTATATTAAAATATATCAAAACACCAATGAAACTGTTAGGCAAAGTAAAAAATCTTTGATAAATTTTTAATGAACTACTTACATTCGAGGTCAACGAACAAATATATTTATTGAAATATACAAACACTTTTACTTTATTTATTCAACAAATAAAACTCAAACAAGTAGATTATTTTAACACAATACTTCAACAAGTTTTTAATTTGTTTATAATTTTTAGGTTTGTTTTTGTAACTCCATAAAAATTTCGAGACAATTGCATTTATATTAACAACAGCGAGTTTAACTAATAGATAGAACCAAGCTTTATCTGGAAACTAGACTGAACTGTAAACATGAAAGTTTATGCAAATTTTCAAGCATCAAAATTCAATAAAAATGAACATTTAACTATTTTTTTAACTTGCCTATACTCAAAAACTAATGTCTCGATCTTTTCGGCCACAAAATTTTGTGCAAAAAAAGAACCAAAAACTTTATGTGAAGGATAAAAAATCAGAATTGTTAGAACATTTTTCATGAATAAAACAATACTATTTAGCTTTTAGTCTTATAATTTTCAGATTGTGATTAGTTCAACTTGCACAATACTTTATTTGCTTAGATCAATAAATCCAATACAATCTAAAGTCTTTACTTTCTAATAAACCCATATAATTCAATTAATGTTAACAAGTATTATAAATTGTTATGTCTAACTGTGATTAAACTAGAGTAATGCCATAAATAACTTTTAATTGAAAACCTAAGATATGATTGAATACTTAACTGGTAATTTATTTACGAGACACACTTAGTTTTGAATATTATGTAGTAACATAATTAGATAAACATAATTAAAAAGTAAGCTGAATTGTTATTTATAGAATAATACCAGAATTGTCTACTACAAAATTGTATCATTTGTAGTACGCAAAACACAGGATACATACTATAAAACATAAAACTTTACTTTCAATTCAAATGTTGTAATATTTAATAATGAGTCGAAAACAAACACCAAAATTAAATAGACAAAAAAAGACCTTTCGTTTTTATGACAATGCATACAATTTGTAGAACTTTGTGTGGACAACTTAAGACGTTTATTATTGAAAAATTTACTTGATAAAACAGTTTAATCTTTTAAGATTTGATTGTAATTTAAAAATTAAATTCCTTTATACGCAACAGTAAAATATTTAAGATCTAGTTGCCATATATGTTTGTATCTGTTAGTTTAATTAAGATACACCTTATCCAATACTTATTATGTACATACAATTAGTCTTACTTGAAACAAATTTAATAATTTATAATCCAAAAGATGATATCCATATACAACTAAGTTTATACTGTATGAGACTACAGGGTCATGACGTAATAATTGTAAATATGCAAAAATAAAAAATATTACAAAATTACCTGAAAAATTGTGGACATAAACGGTATTTTGTAAGTGTCTAATTTAAAAGATGTCCAGACATTAGTTATACAATTTAAGACGTAAATACTTACTTATGTAAATTGAAAATTTTTAGTTTAACCATTGTTTTTCTCTTTGAAGCCTAACGACGCTTAAATCTCAGTAAGTAATCTACTAGTGTAACTCAAACAAATGATACAGGAACTGATTCATAGAGTATCCGGCACTTAAGTAGTGTAAATTGGGATTAGTTAAGTAATTATTTTCCAATAATTAAACACTAAACTAAGAATTTATTTGCTGTTTATGAGACTTGGTAACTTGAATTAATATAACTTTTCGAATTGAAATAGAATGATACTGATAAAGTAAACTACAACATAAAACTGTTGTGTTACTTTTTAGTATTCGAATTACTTATAGGTATATACTATTAAAAAATTCACTTTTAAATTAAACATATCTGTTAATAACACTAAAACTCAGTTCAGTCTTTACTTTGAGCTATAAATAGAGTTAAATTACTTAAGGACACACAGTACAAACAAAACAAATAAGCTAAGGCTTGTTTAAATAACAACATTAATTAGATAAACTAACTGGTATGTACAACTAGTAAATTTATGAGACTAATTACAATAGAATAATGTTAACAAATCAAATTACAATAAGTGAAGTGTTATATATAGAATAATAAATTGATTGTCTACTCCAAAACTATACCATTTTGAGTACTACATCAATGTTATATACTATAAAACATAAAACTTTACTGTAATTCAGATGTTTTTAATATCAACATACATATGGATACTCACAAGTGTATATGAATAACATACTAAAAGAACTTGCGTAACTACTCGTACATCAAACAAAAAACTAATTAGGTGCCGACCAGCATAAGGACGCGGCCTAAAGGACGGCTTTCGTTATTTGTGCAAAAGTCCCTGGAGCAAGAGTTCTCGAAGAGAACTCGCAGCGGAAACTACAATATGAACTACTCTCAATATGAACTACTATATTTTTTTAGAAGTATGGACATGGACAACTCGAGCAATTCATCTGAAGAAAATGAGAGCATATATCGGCTATAAATTACTTTTGATCCTTTAAAGCAGAAAAGTAAAAGATGACTATTGCGTGCTAACTGATGCAACGATTCGAGAGGTACATAACAAGACACGTGACCTGAGCAAACTCATTCGTAAAGCCAACAAGTGTTTGTCGAGCCCGCAGTTAAACTGGAAAACAAAAGCAGCTCTCGGTTGCTGTCGAAAGCTAGTTTGCGTCTTTCTACTGTGCTTAAAATTGCAAAGTAAGATGTTACAAGAGAGAGAGAGTATGAAGATAAGATACTAGTGTCTTTCAAATTGATTGACAGCAAATTTATGCTTAGATATAAGACATTAGAAAACATATAATATACATTAACAATCGTGAAGACTTAAACCTTGGCTTAAATGGCACTACAAAAACTGTTATTTAAAACAACTCAAATATAACCTCAAGTTAAAACGTTAAATGTTTGTATCTGTTAGTTTAAGTAAGATACACCTTATCCATTACTTATTATGTACATACAATTAGTCTTATTTAAAACAAAGTTAATAATTTACAATCCAAAAGATATGTCCATATACAACTAATGTGTAAGTAAAAATTACTTAGTTTATATTGTATGCGACTACAGGTCATGACGTAATAATTGTAAGTAGGTGAAAACAAAAAATATTACAAAATTACCTGAAAATTTGTGGACATGTAAGTGTCTAATTTAAAAGATGTCCAAACTTTATTTATACAATTTAAGACTTAAATACTTACTTATGTAAATGGAGAATTTTAGCTTAGTTTCTGTCTAAGTGGCATAAACCTTCCACATACTTAAACCTTAGATATACTACTTACAAAAGTATATAGTTCTGTACCATTAAGAATGCAATGAACCAACATTAATAACATATTTTACACAACCATCGTTTACCTCTTTCAAGGCTAACGACGCTTAAATCTCAGTAAGTAATCTACTAGTGTAAATCAAACAAATGATACAGGAACTGATCCAAGTAAAACATCAAAAAAAGTTAAGAACTGCTGGTCTAAGGTATAATTTAGTACTAAACTAAGAATTTATTTGCTGTTTATGAGACTAGGTCACTTAAATAATATAACTTTTTGAATTGCAATAGAATGATACTGATAAAGTAAACTACAACGAAAAAATGTTGTGTTACTTTTGAATAATTCGAATCACTAATGGATATATACTATTAAACATATCTGTAAATAACACTAAAACTCTGTTCAGTCTTTACTTAACTTTGAGCTATAAGTAGAATCAAATTACTTAACAAAGTACAATACAAACAAAACAATAAAGCTAAGGCTTGTTTAAACAATAACATAAAATAGATAGAAGACTACTCTATCTTATTAGGTTAACTAACTGGTATGTACAACTGGTAAATTTATGAGACAAAATACAAAAGAACGATATTAGTAAATCAAATTACAGTAAGTGAAGTGTTCTATATAGAATAATAAATTGATTGTCTACTCCAAAACTGTACCATTTGGAGTACTACATCAATGTTATATACTATAAAACATAAAACTTTACTGTAATTCAGTTGTTTTTAATATCAAACATACATGTGGATACTCACAAGTATATAAGAGAAAAATAACATACTAAAAGAACTTGCGTAACTACTCGTACATCAAACAAAAAACTAATTAGGTGCCGACCAGCATAAGGACGCGGCCTAAAGGACGGCTTTCGTTATTTGTGCAAAAGTCCCTGGAGCAAGAGTTCTCGAAGAGAACTCGCAGCGGAAGGGACTTATGCACAAATAACGAAAGCTGTCCGCCACCACTTTAACTCAAAACCCAACTACTTCTTGGAGCTCAGTACCACACTTTTATCTGGTTTGGCTGTCAGGCTTACTAACTAGGCTCCAAGCGTAATTAGGTTTTTAAGAAAAAATGGTTGGGAGAAAAGTGAAAAATTTTTCGCCGGCGGAGCCGGCGAAATGCCTTTAAAATAATTTTTTTTATCAATCTCAAAAATTTCCCCCCACATTTTCACTTTGGGGAAATCCCCATTTGTGAAAAAATTTGTGTGGGGGGCCTTAATATTAATTTTATTAAAATCACGTTCTAAACTTATGGTTCAGAGCCTAAATTAAATGGTTACAGTATCAGTTTAGACATAATCCTTTATGTGAGCAATAAAGAACTTTTTGTTCATTTTAAAATTTGTTAACTACTTGCATCTTAAATAGTTCTAAGTTGGCTTATAAGGTGCGGCTGCAGTTCTAAGGTCGCTTCTGATTGGCTAATATATTACTTGGGTTAGGGAAAGGGTTTGTATTAAAATTTTGGTAACATTCTGCTGATTTATCACTTTACATCATTTGCATAATGTTATGATTTAAAACACATACAAAACCTTACAACTGCAGCCGGCCCACTTACCTTATTCAATTTCTATACATGCAACTAACATATTCAAATCTAAACCACTACTGTCAAAAACTCTTTTTAAGTAACTATTAACCAACAACAGAGTTGCTATACAATATAATTATAAAAATATTTAACTGAAAATTATATTTCTTTTTGTTTTCAATAGTTTTTGACAGTGTTTTATGTTTAGAAAAAATGGTTAGCATACTTGCATATTAATTGTTTAAATAGTCTTTCTTAGAACTTTTATGGTGACATTATCTAATAGTATATCAAAGTGTTTATTTTATATGGAATTTCATATTTATTGGAATTAAACTAACAAAAAACAACTTATTTAATGCTACACATTGTGTCAAGCTTATGATATAATATTTTATAATGTCACAATTAAAATTCAAAACAAAGACTATTTTCAAGTTTAAAATATCTGTACAATATAGTCTTTTTATAAAGATCATATATAGTCATATAACAGTCTGGTTTTTGTCAGCTAGTTACAGTTTTCTTATCATAACAAAACTTTGAATTTTATTATTACTGTTAACTATAATCATTACAAGTGACTGAAACAAACCAGACTCTTATCTAACTTAGTTATGTAAACATATAAAAACACTAAACATCAGGCAGTTGATCAAGCTGCCTGAATGTTGTTTGTGTTCCTATATGTTCACAGGTAACAAAATATGTCACTTATACAGAATCATTTTACACTATAGCTTTAATTTCTTAGTGGATAAAAACATTATAATAACAAAACATTTACTTTAGAAATTAACATCAATGTGTCTCTATAAGTGTGCAAATTAACTACTTAACTTTAAAGCTTGTAACATTCAGACTTATATCAGCTTGATTTTTAGCTCTATATTGATAATTGAACATTTATATTGAAATTTATTTATAAAGATTAACAACACATAACTTTAGACATATAGAAAAGCTAATAATGTTTAATAGTAACAGCTCTTTAGTTACTTTCACACACTTTAGAAACACTATACTCTATAGGATATTTTTTAATCTAAAACTTTCATTGTAATTAATTCATAATTTTATGACATGCATTTATAAGTACCAGGGCTGCCACTCTTTTATTCAAAAACTGTACTCTATTAAACCAAATTTCATCTTAACTTTATTAAAATTAGAAACTAAGCAGCACTGCTAATGTGTTATGTACTTCACTTATACTTGATATCAGTCGATTTTGATTTATACTAATGGTATTCTACATTTACAAAATTAACGACAATATTTAATGAAACAACTAATTATCAAGTATTAAAACCTGAGCACTACTAATAAATTAAGTGTTGGCAACCCTAAAAAATTATCTTATATGACATTTATCATCTTAACATTAACTATTTTGTATAACATATAAAGCACTTACCTCAGTAAGAGCAGTAAACCAAGAACAGACCTGATATTTAAATTGCCACAAGAAGGTCAGTGGCAAGAATATGGTATAGATGATTGCTGTAGAATCAAAATAGAAGATGCCCAATTTGCTTGTGCTTAATAAAAACCTTTCAGTGCAACTATGATTAAATAGATACAAAGGATTACTAATATAATGTAGCAGACTGTTGATTTGAGACACTTTTTCAACATAAAGATAAAGACTTTTCTCTTAAGTCATGAAAAAAAAAGATAATGAGTCACATGGTTAGAGTAGAAGACTGTTGATTCAAGATACTTTTAAAACATACAGGCATCACAATTTGTTTTATGTACCTTTTTCAAGCATAAACAGTTTAAGTTTCAACTGTTAAAGACAATGCTGATTTTTTTTCAAACCAAGTAATTGATTTTATGTATCTGCTTTTACTACCTTTTATTACTTAAAAAAAATATATAGAAGGTAAACTCTAAAATAATTTATGAAAGTAAAGTTTAAAAAAAAAATGACAAGAGCTGCTACTTGTAAGAAAACATTTTACAAATGAATGCTATTTCATTAAAAATTTCTGCAAACAGAAATTTTAATAATTACGTAACAAATAAAAACTTGGTGCAAAAAATTCGCTTGGTGACATTCACGAGGTCTCTCTTCTCTCGCTTTGAACGTTTTAAGCTAATTTTAAACTTTTCCCTGTATTTTTTTCAAACCTTGTTTTTTTCAAAAATAAATTTTACCATCATGTCGAGCACCGAATTCTGCTTCAAAAAACACCAAACACTTTACAAAAAGAATGAAAAATAAGCAAAATAGAACTTAAAAACTTCAAAGCTTTGAATTTAAACTGTTTGCTTTTTAAAACTTGTATCTTTTTGCATGAAAGGATTTAGAAACAATTAGCAGATACTAGTAATCGAACTATGTTCATAACGAAAATCTCTGCTATAATTTAAAACCTTTTCTTTAGTTTAAATATGTTTATCTATTCATTGACTGCTTAAACACAACACAACTTACATGAGTAAATATAAGCGATTAAAACAAAGGTGTGGTTTTAATTCAGTAAACTTGTGACTGATTAGTAAATTTTTCCTTATTAACATTTTATAGAAACTTGTTGGTTTTTTGTACTTTTTTAAAAAGTAATACTTCACTCTAGCATTAAAGGTACCCTCAGTTGTAAAGGCATGTGAATAAAAATTTTTAATCTTTTAATTTTGTCGTTTTTGTTTGTACAGCAGTTTATTTTTACATGACTTAAATTTAGCTCTAGTTCTTAATTTAAAAGTTTAATGTAAGTTATATCATACAATAAAAACATTTCATCAAGTTTATAGTTTAACTACTTAACACTTGACAGAAAAAGAGCTTTTATTTGATATGTACACTAAAAAACTTATCTATATGATTTGACTGTTTTTCTATTTATAGTCAAATAACTTGATAATGTAAATTTTTAGTACTTGTGAATACTATTGTTCACTATAAACTCAAGTTATTTGAATAAATACTTGTGAGCTGCAGAACAGTTGAATTAATTTAGCTCCAACAAAATCTTTTAATGAACTCTTAAATTTGTAACACAAGTGACCATAGTATTGTGTTTTTGAAATTACATGCTGTTCCTGATGGAAAAACCAACACATTTTACTTATCATGGCACTTACATATAGGCTAAGCTAAAATTTATCATGATAGTTGAACTGTTATCATTCAAAAGTAAATACATATTGGTAGGTATAGTTTTAAAAAAAAATATTTTACTTTATCACAGTTATTATAGTATTATTTGTCAAGTTTCACTAAAGTAAAGATTTAACTTTTTTATACAAAAACTATTTCATGCTTGTCATTTAAATCATAATGATAAAACTAACCAGTTAGTTTTATGATATCTTACTAAAACCTTAAGCTAACAGCTAAATTTACATTGAAAGTTACTGAAAACTAGTTTAAAAAACTTATTGACTAGTGTAGTACTTACTTGTAAAACAATGCTTAACTCTAGTATTTATAAGAACATTTTATTGCAATGAGAATAGATACTTATACAGACACCAATGTTTAGCTTAACTGTACAAACTGTTTTGATACGCATCAAAACTGTTAAGCAAAATAAATAATCTTTAATAAACTTTTGAATAACATTAATAAACTCTATAAAAAGTATTTTTATCTAAAGACCTAACCAGCTGTAGTCATTATAAATTATGCAAATTTATATGCAACAAAATCGAATAAAAACGAACAAGTATAACTTTTTTTCAAAATTTTAATTTTTTTTCTTAAACTTGCCAATTGTTAAAAATAAGTATCTCCATCGTTTCTGTCAGAAAATTTCATGCTAAAAAAACCCAAAAAACTTTTCAAAACGATGAAAAATAAGGTTTTCTCAAACTTTATATTTAAGCTATGTTCTTATGGAAAATTTAAACAGGAAAATTGATTTTATCTTCTCTTCTTTTGAAAACTTAAACATGGTTTTAAACTTTTAGTTGTGCTTTTTTCAAATCTTGTTTTACTTATAAATAAATTTTACCATCATGTCAATCACCTAATTCTGCTTCAAAAAACACCAAAAAGTTTATAAAAAGGATGAAAAGTAAGAAAAAAAGAACTTTAAAACTTGAAACTACACTTCTGCTTGTTTTAGAGGATGTTTCAAACTTATATTTTTCAATAACATATGAGTTAAAAGTTAAATGAAATAGCACATACTAACATTTGAACTATGTTGATAACAAATATCTGTGCTAAATTTATAATTTCAGTTTTAAACTTATGTTTGAATTCAAAGTTTTGAACAAACAATTAAACGTTTAAAAATAAAACAAACATTAAATGTAAAACTGTGTAACTTGTTATTGATTATTTTAGCAAAACAATTGAACACAAATGTTTATTGAAAGTATTTTATTTAGAATTATTTTTGTAAACTTTCATTAATTTAAGTATTCAACTCAATAAGCAGTTTTGTTATAATAAGAACAGCAAGTTTACCTAACTGATATAAACAAGCTTAAGTAGTTATTATCTGAAAACTAGACAAAACTATAAATATGAAAATTTATGCAAATTTTTGAGCAACAAAATTGAATAAAAATGAACAGGTAAGTTTTATTTTTGAAATTTTATTTATTTTTATTTTAAACTTGCCAATACTTAAAAACAAATGTCTCCATCATTTTGGGCATAAAATTCTATGCAAAAAAATACCTAAAACTTTATATTAACGATGAAAAATGAGAATTATAGAACAAGAGCGTTATTTTTCACGAGTAAAACAATTTTTTTTTAAACTTCTAGTCTTATAATTTCTTATTATATTTGTTATTTGTAAAATCTATTATTAATGTCGGTTTTTGTGAGTTAGAAAATATTTATTTATGACTATTAAAACAATCAAACAGTTTTATAAACAGATATGCCAAAACTGTACCCACAAAAAAGCTTACAAGAATATAGCAGTTTTTTTTTTCACATAAAAACTTATATTTGCAGTATAGTTTTATCTTACTGCACGGTCACATTTTATTTAATTTTATCAAAATTATTTCGAAACTTGATAAAGAGTTTGGTTGTAAATTAAATAATAGAAATATTAAGCTGAACTTATTAATTGTTTAAGATAGTAACTGATCTATTAATATTTAAGTTCAATAATTTATATAAATTTTGCTCGAATGAATACGTATAACAGAATAGTCACTCTTTGTACCTGAAAGTAATCTAAAGCAATAATCTGAACAAAAGTTAAACTCTTGCTTTTTAGAGCGACCAAAACTATAACCAAATGATAATTAAATGTCACTAACACTGCGGCCTGCAAAGATTTCGAAACTTGAAATTTGGAGCGGAAACACCAACTTCCTGCTAAATGCCGACTCATCATCTAAATTTATTGTAAATAATTAACTTTATTATAATAAGCATAAAATATTTATCAATTTTTTTCACTTTATTATGTAACTGTACATCCTTATATATCTAACTATTATATGGATATTTTATTTTTAAAAATAATTAATGAAGGATTCGGAAAAGCTGACAACTTAATCTTAAAATAATAGTTTATAAAAAAATTAAGTATAAACAAACTACTTTTGTAAGTTTTATATAAGTAAAATTGATGTATTTAAACAGTAATAAAAAAACGTCTAATAAAGTTATACTTTAAAGTTCAAGTTTTTAATCTGTTATTAGGAAAGCATTATCTGTTTTGTTAATAATGATATAAACTCAACTTGTTTGAAAAACAATAGTCTAACTTTAAACCATATGTTTGAAAAAGAATAAGTATTTAGAATGAAACTGTTGTTATTTCTATTTGCTAAGAAAAAATCTTAAAAATAGTTTAAATGTGACCAATTTGTCTTATATCTCAATATAAAAAACTTGCAAGATATTTAACTGTATAAACTGTTCAGTTAGCAGCTTTCTGGCAAATTTTTATCTATTTCAAAGATACACATAAAAAATTTTCATAACAAAATATTGTTTGGGCTTAACTCTTAAGTTGTTTACTAAGGATCAAAAATAAAGTTTCAAGCAAAGCTTATGTAGTTAAATTAAAACGTAATCATTGTAAAAGTAATAATAATGAGCAAAGGGTACTTAAAAATACATAAATAGTTTTTAATGAATAAATGAACACTCAAATTTTTTTCTTTTCAATATATTTCGTCAAATTCTCTTCAAGGAAATTACAATTGAAACAATACAATAAAACACAACAAATATATAAACTAAAAAACTTACAAATTAATTAACTAAACGATTAAATAAACGTAAACGGTCCTAGAAGTTGGTGTGTTGGAAGAACCTTTTGGTCGCAACTTTTTTGGTTACCTTTTACTTGGGTACCAGGAAAGTTTACATGTTTTTCACAAATTTTAAGTAAATTTAGTAAGGAAGTTATAACTTTATCAGCTGACTTTTAATCAGCTTAAAAATTCACTTTATAAATGAAAAGCTTGACTGTTATCCGATTGTTAGATTTATGTAACTTTAACGAAGCCTGGTTTTGTGATACTAAATAATTACGCCGCTAAAAACAGTAAAACAAACTCAAAAATAATACTAAATACTGTTTTATTTAACAATGCTTACGTTCGTAAATTTTTTCAATAGTTGTGTAAGTTATAAGTTTAAAAGTAAAAATATGGTATACCAATTTTTTCTCAAAAATAATAAAAAACACGAAATAGTAAAAGGCTAACATTTTTTGTTTATTTTACTTCAGGAAACAAATAAAATCTCAATAAAAAACAGGTTTTTTGTTTGTGTACTACAGATTTAGAATAAAAGTTGAAATAAAAATAAATATTTTATTAATACATACACTTGTAAGTACTAAACAATTCAGCATGTTTAAATATACTCACAATTAGTTAAAATATGTTGAATTTTTATGAATAAAAATGTATATTTTGAATTATAGAAAGTTTAGATGATTAAAATAATAAACTATTTTTGTCTAAATACATACTTAACTCCAACGGTTTTAATTTAAAGCAAGAAAAAAAATGCTAATAGTATTTACTATCTGTTTTAAAAAAGACAAAAATTAATTATTTGAAAGTTTATTTTCATTAAGATTATTTATTTATATTTAGAAGTTAAAAAAAAATCAACAAAATTCACCTTCCATTTTATTCTTTTAAAATCGACAAGGATAATACAAGTTTATCTAAACCTGTCAGAAAAATAGAATGAAGTTTAGATGTTGTTGTTGAATAAAAAATAAAAAATCAGTTTATTATCCGTTTTAATAGTTACATAAAACTACGTGAGAATTTTTTTATGAGTTTTATAACAAGTTATTCGTTTATTTATTTTTTTAGTCAAAACATACTAATCATTAAAAATATAAAGTTTAATTTAGACCTCAAGTTTAAGAAATTATAAGATACTCCATTATCAAGTATCACAAAATATGCTTGAAATTTAAACTAAATTACAAACGAGATTCATTAAAATTGCTTTAAGCACATTTTTTTGATAAAAATATACTTATCATTATAAACTAATCATTATAAACATTTCTGAAAAGTTTTAAACGTTTTATGTTTTTCATTATAGCTTTTGTACAATGTTTATTTATACAAAACATCTTCAGTTACAAAACAATGCTTAAGTGCATATAACTTAATTAGTTTATTATATCATCAAATTGTTCACAAATCTATAGTGCTTATGCCTAAAATTGAATATAAAGTTTGGCAACTATCAATGAAACCCAAAATATTTTATTGGAATAAGCACAATGGAGTTAATTTGAAGCTGTACCAAAAAGTCATGTATAAATACAACATTAAACAAACTTTATTGCTATTGATGTAAATAAATAGCTTAAGACGTTACAAGGAAAACAGTTTTGATGTTTTAAAATTTAGACTATTTCAGTTCTTTGTGTTTGTTTATAATGACGTTAGATTTATTTTATTCAATGTTTGAATTAAGTTTATTCTATTCGTTGATATTTATAAAAACATTCTGTCCCGGAAGAACAACTGTAAGAACGCACTTTTTGAAATTAAATCGTTTATAGTTTAGTCATATCTCTTGTACATAAAAAGGTTAAAGATACTATACCGATACAAAGACATAAGATACTGGACAATTTAAGCTGAAATAATTGGCTAAAAATTTATCAGCAAAAACTGCTGATCGCTGGATTCGATCTCACTACCTACGGCTCTTAGAGCGGGTTGACAATCGCTGAACCACACTGCCACTTGTAGATTGGATTCAATGATGGTATATAAAGTTAATAAAGTACTTTATGCTTTGATTTTTACAAAACAAATAAAGAGATCTCAATTACTTGAGAAGAAATATTATATTTTATTCATTCAAGACTTTATGATGCAACCTATGTTTCGGTAAAAGACGTCGTAAGTGCGAAAAATATAGAATACATTAATTTTAAACAAGTTTATTAAGCTCTTGCATAAACATAGCAAGTGTATTAAAGGCAGTTTTGATTTTTGTTGCTTAAGTCTAAACGAAAAGAACAAAACTTATTTAATGCTTTGATAATCAGAAAAATTTACAGTTAAATACATATGCTGTTAGTGATATAAAACTAGAAACAATCACATAAACCAGCGCAACAATATGATAATTAATGATTAAGTATTATTAAGATTTGATTGTAATTGAAAAATTAGATTCTTTTATACGGATTATTTCCATATATGTTTGTGTCTGTTAGTTTAACTAAGATACACCTTATCCAACACTTGTTATGTACATACAATTATATTAGTCTTATTTGAAACAAATTTAATAATTTATAATCCAAAAAATATATCCATATACAACTAAAGTAAATGTAAAAATTACAAAGTTTTTACTGTATGCGACTGCAGGGTCATGACGTAAATTACCTGAAAATTTGTGGACAAAAACGGTATTTTTAAAGTGTCTAATTTTAAAGATGTCCAAACTTTATTTATACAATTTAAGACATAAATACTCTCTTATGTAAATGGAGAATTTTAGCTTAGTTTCTGTCTAAGTGGCATAAACCAAGTCGTTTTTCTAATTGCAATAATTGTGTTATTGTCTGTACAGTTGTACTACATTAATCAGCTCTTCTCAAGTTTCTCTGAATAACTTTTACAAATTAATTTAAGACTTCAGAATTGTGATCCCCTTCTTTATCAGATATTTTTTTTTTATACTCTTGTGATTTATTGTTAATTTTTACCGCCTTAGCTGTTAATTCAGTTATTCGTTTTTAATAAATATTTATAAAATTAACTTTGTTATATTATTTAATATTATTAGTTTAAAAGATAAATAGTATCAGCATTATATATACTAACTATAAAACAAGAAAATAATTCACAAAAAAAATAGAAATGAAGAAAAGTAACCTACCTTTTAGGAGCTGTAACATAGATGCTAATTAAAGTAAAAATTCTTAGTTATTGAAAATAGTTAAACTAAAAAAATAAGATTAAAAAAGTCAACGAAATTTTGTTAGTTAAAAAGTTTTGCAGTGCGGACTCGAACTCGGGTCTCTGGATTGGAAGGCACCAGTGGTGACCTCTCCGCCATGATTCCACTTGGATGCCATTAAATTTTCGAGTATACATAACAAAATTGTTTTCATAATCGATGTTTTGGCAACTATCAATAAAACTCGAACCCAAAATATTTTATTGGAATAAGCACAATGGAGTTAATTTGAAGCTGTATCAAAAAGTAGTGTATAAATACAACATTAAACAATTTTTGATGATTTTTATACCTTTCAAAGACAGTTCACTTGTTAACACACTATTGCACAGTCAGTTAGTTTTACTATTAATCTAATCGCAACCCTTACCGTTGGTCAGTAATTTTTTTTCTTAACATATTCAAAGAAAGCTTTTTGGTATCATTGCTCATTTTCCGAAAAAAAACTGGAAAACTTACAAAAAGTCATAAAAATAACATAAAATCAAAAATTCCTCAACAAAACTTCATTTGAGTCGTTTCAAAATGTTCACAATCTGTTTGTGTGTAGCCACATTTAAAATAAATCAGCTTAAAACTCCAAGGTCGCTTTTATTGGATCCCATTTTGCACTGGCGTGGAAATTAGAAAAACGGTTTGAGGTAAGGTGAAAGTTTCTTCAAATCATCTAAGTCAACACAGAAAAATTAACACCAAGGCATAACTTTTCTAACAACTTTCCTAAGCATATTTCAGTTCTTTGTGTTTGTTTTTAATGAAATTAGAACTATTCTATTCAGTTTATGTTTTTTGAATTAAGTTTATTCTATTTGTTGATATTTGTAAATACCTTCTGTTACGGAATTATAGTTGTAAAAACGAAATAATTTTGTACATAGTAAAGTTAAAGAATAACTTAAGATGCTGACTAATTAAACCTAAAATTTTGATAAAATTTTATCAACAAAACTGATTACCACCGGACTCGATCTCACGACCTTCCGCTCACGCATAAGGTCGGCGATCGCTGAACCACACAACCACTTGCTTGTTGACTTCAATGCTGGTATATAAAGTTTAAAAACTTTAGATTTATATAAGTTCATTTAGTACTTATTAGTTTACCTTTCTGTAAATTGCTATTATTTTTTATTTGAAACATATTTACAAAGATAAGACTGTTTTTTTTTACACATAACGTTTACGTGAATTTCAATACTTGAAAGTTTTCCATTCAAAAGCTGCATAAGCAGAGCAAGTGTACTTATTAAAGGCAGTTTTGATTTTTGTTGCTTAAATCTAATTTAAAAGAACAAAACTGATTAAATGCTTTGATAATAAGAAAAATTCAGCAAAACTTTTTTTTGTACATTTAAAGTATTAAAACTTTATAAATTAAACAAAGTTATCCAGCTTTAATTAGCTATTATGGCAAAACAGATGCAAATATAACCTAACAGTTTATATATTATCGAAAATCAGAACTAAAGCAAAGGAGGTATATTTCAAAATTAAAATCAACATTATAACAGTATTTATATCACAAAGCAAAGTTTTAAAAACATCACAAGCATTTACGTTGTCGTTTTGATATTTTGTTGAACCAGCCAGTAATGAAAATTATATGGGTATGAATAAAATGTGGTAGAATATCTAAATTTTTAAATCATCAATGCCAGGAATTCTAATTTACCTGCCTGGACTTTTATGTCAAATAAATTCACGTGGTTGCTTATAATGCTGATAAATTTAAGATTATTGATTGTAATGTCTAATTAAGCCGAAGTATAATAAAGAATGTAAGGCTGAACTACATTAATCCCAGGCGTTTCTACAGTTAAAAGACCAAGTTTACCCTTCATTTTACATAGACGAAATGATTTGATTTTTTAAAATAATGAAAGGTGTTAAGGTTAACTGAGAAAAAAAAGATACTTTAAAACACTTAAACTTAGTAGATGTACTTCAAAACATAGGTAAGTAAGGATATTAATGTCTTTCAAACTAATTAACAGCAAATTTATGCTTAGATATAAGACATTAGAAAGCATTGTATATGATACAGTTAAAAAACCCTGTAGACCAAAACCTTGGCTTAGATGGCACTAAATAATTGTTATTAAAATATAACTAAAAATAAAAACTTAAAATTATAATGGTACTTAGTCGGTGTAACGGTATTTGATTTATTTTATCAAAAGTACAGAGCTGGTACCTACCATTGTTTATTTATTTTAACACATACGGTGGTAAATAAAGTCATATATAATGGTTAAATCTAATAGAGACCTTTAAACTCATAAAGGCTCTAAATGGAATTTTATTTGAACTGTAATTATTACTTAAAAGAAACAGTTTAATGTTTTAAGTTTATAGCTAAATACATATGTTGTTTGTGATATAAAACTAGAAACGATCATGTAAATCATATAAAAATTAGATTCATTTATATACAGCAGTAAAAAAATATTTAAGAGCTAATTGCCATATATATTTGTATCTGTTAGTTTAATTAAGATGCACATTATCCAATACATGGACATATAGTTAGTGTTATTCATTACTATATAAGTTGCTTTATTCAACTTAAAAATATAGAGCAATTAAATAATTTATAAAACATACCATACACATACAACTAAAGTGTAAGTGAAATTTATGCTAAACTAAGTTTAAACTGTATAAGACTACAAAGTGATGACGTAATAATAGTAAAAAGGTAAAAATGAAAAATATTACATAATTACTTGAAAAATCGTGGACAAAAACAGTCTGATTTATTAGAGTCTAATTTAAAAAATGCCTAAACTGTTTTATACAAGTTAAGACGTAAATACTTACTTGTGTAAATGGAAAACTTTAGCGTAGATTTTCCAAAATTTAAGTTGTTGTGGAGTGACAACGATACTAATTAAAACGAGAAGTTAATGTACTCACTTACTTTGTATAGTTTATCAAGTAACCAACAAAAGATGTTATCAGACCTGCTGATCAACAAAGTAATAATAAATATAATCAAAACAGTGGTCCAACTTGAAATAGACATATACCAAATGTTAAATGTAATATAAATTAATTCAATGTACCTACTACAGAATGTTACTTAATATATAAGTTTTAGTAGATAATTATAAATGCCATAACAACTAAACAAATGATTAGCTTTGATGTATTACAAACTTGCCATAACTAACTTTCAATTGACCTTTATACACAAACAAACTAAGATGTAATTTATTTACTAGACATACTAGGTATTTAATACTGTGTAACAATGTAATTAGTTAAATGACGACAATAAAATGATCCTGATAAATAAAATTACAAAGTAAGTTGAAGTGTTTATTATAGAATAATACCAGGCTGTCTACTACAAATCTGTAGCGTTTGTAGTACGACACCAAAGATACATACTATAAAACATAAAACTTTACTTGTAATTTATATGTGTTAATATTGAGTTTAAAAGAAAAATAACATACCAAAAAATTGTGCGTAACTACTCGTACATCAAACAAAAAACTAATTAGGTGCCGACCAGCATAAGGACGCGGCCTAAAGGACGGCTTTCGTTATTTGTGCAAAAGTCCCTGGAGCAAGAGTTCTCGAAGAGAACTCGCAGCGGAAGGGACTTATGCACAAATAACGAAAGCTGTCCGCCACCACTTTAACTCAAAACCCAACTACTTCTTGGAGCTCAGTACCACACTTTTATCTGGTTTGGCTGTCAGGCTTACTAACTAGGCTCCAAGCGTAATTAGGTTTTTAAGAAAAAATGGTTGGGAGTAAAAGTGAAAAATTTTTCGCCGGCGGAGCCGGCGAAATGCCTTTAAAATAATTTTTTTTATCAATCTCAAAAATTTCCCCCCACATTTTCACTTTGGGGAAATCCCCATTTGTGAAAAAAATTGTGTGGGGGGCCTTAATATTAATATTAATTTTATTAAAATCACGTTCTAAACTTATGGTTCAGAGCCTAAATTAAATGGTTACAGTATCAGTTTAGACATAATCCTTTATGTGAGCAATAAAGAACTTTTTGTTCATTTTAAAACTACTTGCATCTTAAATAGTTCTAAGTTGGCTTATAAGGTGCGGCTGCAGTTCTAAGGTCGCTTCTGATTGGCTAATATATTACTTGGGTTAGGGAAAGGGTTTGTATTAAAATTTTGGTAACATTCTGCTGATTTATCACTTTACATCATTTGCATAATGTTATGATTTAAAACACATACAAAACCTTACAACTGCAGCCGGCCCACTTACCTTATTCAATTTCTATACATGCAACTAACATATTCAAATCTAAACCACTACTGTCAAAAACTCTTTTTAAGTAACTATTAACCAACAACAATAATAATTATACAATATAATTATAAAAATATTTAACTGAAAATTATATTTCTTTTTGTTTTCAATAGTTTTTGACAGTGTTTTATGTTTAGAAAAAATGGTTAGCATACTTGCATATTAATTGTTTAAATAGTCTTTCTTAGAACTTTTATGGTGACATTATCTAATAGTATATCAAAGTGTTTATTTTATATGGAATTTCATATTTATTGGAATTAAACTAACAAAAAACAACTTATTTAATGCTACACATTGTGTCAAGCTTATGATATAATATTTTATAATGTCACAATTAAAATTCAAAACAAAGACTATTTTCAAGTTTAAAATATCTGTACAATATAGTCTTTTTATAAAGATCATACATAGTCATATAACAGTCTGGTTTTTGTCAGCTAGTTACAGTTTTCTTATCATAACAAAACTTTGAATTTTATTATTACTGTTAACTATAATCATTACAAGTGACTGAAACAAACCAGACTCTTATCTAACTTAGTTATGTAAACATATAAAAACACTAAACAATATAAAGCAGTTGATCAAGCTGCCTGAATGTTGTTTGTGTTCCTATATGTTCACAGGTAACAAAATATGTCACTTATACAGAATCATTTTACACTATAGCTTTAATTTCTTAGTGGATAAAAACATTATAATAACAAAACATTTACTTTAGAAATTAACATCAATGTGTCTCTATAAGTGTGCAAATTAACTACTTAACTTTAAAGCTTGTAACATTCAGACTTATATCAGCTTGATTTTTAGCTCTATATTGATAATTGAACATTTATATTGAAATTTATTTATAAAGATTAACAACACATAACTTTAGACATATAGAAAAGCTAATAATGTTTAATAGTAACAGCTCTTTAGTTACTTTCACACACTTTAGAAACACTATACTCTATAGGATATTATTAACTTTCATTGTAATTAATTCATAATTTTATGACATGCATTTATAAGTACCAGGGCTGCCACTCTTTTATTCAAAAACTGTACTCTATTAAACCAAATTTCATCTTAACTTTATTAAAATTAGAAACTAAGCAGCACTGCTAATGTGTTATGTACTTCACTTATACTTGATATCAGTCGATAATTTATACTAATGGTATTCTACATTTACAAAATTAACGACAATATTTAATGAAACAACTAATTATCAAGTATTAAAACCTGAGCACTACTAATAAATTAAGTGTTGGCAACCCTAAAAAATTATCTTATATGACATTTATCATCTTAACATTAACTATTTTGTATAACATATAAAGCACTTACCTCAGTAAGAGCAGTAAACCAAGAACAGACCTGATATTTAAATTGCCACAAGAAGGTCACATGGTTAGAGTATAGATGATTGCTGTAGAATCAAAATAGAAGATGCCCAATTTGCTTGTGCTTAATAAAAACCTTTCAGTGCAACTATGATTAAATAGAAACACAGGATTACTAATAAATTGTAGCAGACTGTTGATTTGAGACACTTTTTCAACATAAAGATAAAGACTTTTCTCTGAAATCATGAAAAAAAGGTAATGAATCACATGGTTTGAGTAGAAGACTGTTGATTCAAGATACTTATTAAACATACAGACATTATCAATTTGTTTTATGTACATTTTTTTCAAGCATAAACAGTTTAAGTTTCAGCTGTTAAAGACAATGCTGATTTTTTTCAAACCAAGTAATTGATTTGATTTATCTGCTTTTAGTACCTTTAATTACTTAAAAAAAACATATAAAAAGGTAAACTCTAAAATAATTTAACAATTAAAATAGAAGATGCCCAATTTGTTTGTGCTTAATAAAAACTTTTCAGTGCAACTATGATTAAATAGATACAAAGGATTACTAATATAATGTAGCAGACTGTTGATTTGAGACACTTTTTCAACATAAAGATAAAGACTTTTCTCTTAAGTCATGAAAAAAAAAGATAATGAGTCACATGGTTAGAGTAGAAGACTGTTGATTCAAGATACTTTTAAAACATACAGGCATCACAATTTGTTTTATGTACCTTTTTCAAGCATAAACAGTTTAAGTTTCAACTGTTAAAGACAATGCTGATTTTTTTTCAAACCAAGTAATTGATTTTATGTATCTGCTTTTACTACCTTTTATTACTTAAAAAAAATATATAGAAGGTAAACTCTAAAATAATTTATGAAAGTAAAGTTAAAGTAAAAAATGACAAGAGCTGCTACTTGTAAGAAAACATTTTACAAATGAATGCTATTTCATTAAAAATTTCTGCAAACAGAAATTTTAATAATTACGTAACAAATAAAAACTTGGTGCAAAAAATTCGCTTGGTGACATTCACGAGGTCTCTCTTCTCTCGCTTTGAACGTTTTAAGCTAATTTTAAACTTTTCCCTGTATTTTTTTCAAACCTTGTTTTTTTCAAAAATAAATTTTACCATCATGTCGAGCACCGAATTCTGCTTCAAAAAACACCAAACACTTTACAAAAAGAATGAAAAATAAGCAAAATAGAACTTAAAAACTTCAAAGCTTTGAATTTAAACTGTTTGCTTTTTAAAACTTGTATCTTTTTGCATGAAAGGATTTAGAAACAATTAGCAGATACTAGTAATCGAACTATGTTCATAACGAAAATCTCTGCTATAATTTAAAACCTTTTCTTTAGTTTAAATATGTTTATCTATTCATTGACTGCTTAAACACAACACAACTTACATGAGTAAATATAAGCGATTAAAACAAAGGTGTGGTTTTAATTCAGTAAACTTGTGACTGATTAGTAAATTTTTCCTTATTAACATTTTATAGAAACTTGTTGGTTTTTTGTACTTTTTTAAAAAGTAATACTTCACTCTAGCATTAAAGGTACCCTCAGTTGTAAAGGCATGTGAATAAAAATTTTTAATCTTTTAATTTTGTCGTTTTTGTTTGTACAGCAGTTTATTTTTACATGACTTAAATTTAGCTCTAGTTCTTAATTTAAAAGTTTAATGTAAGTTATATCATACAATAAAAACATTTCATCAAGTTTATAGTTTAACTACTTAACACTTGACAGAAAAAGAGCTTTTATTTGATATGTACACTAAAAAACTTATCTATATGATTTGACTGTTTTTCTATTTATAGTCAAATAACTTGATAATGTAAATTTTTAGTACTTGTGAATACTATTGTTCACTATAAACTCAAGTTATTTGAATAAATACTTGTGAGCTGCAGAACAGTTGAATTAATTTAGCTCCAACAAAATCTTTTAATGAACTCTTAAATTTGTAACACAAGTGACCATAGTATTGTGTTTTTGAAACCAACACATTTTACTTATCATGGCACTTACATATAGGCTAAGCTAAAATTTATCATGATAGTTGAACTGTTATCATTCAAAAGTAAATACATATTGGTAGGTATAGTTTTTAAAAAAAATATTTTACTTTATCACAGTTATTATAGTATTATTTGTCAAGTTTCACTAAAGTAAAGATTTAACTTTTTTATACAAAAACTATTTCATGCTTGTCATTTAAATCATAATGATAAAACTAACCAGTTAGTTTTATGATATCTTACTAAAACCTTAAGCTAACAGCTAAATTTACATTGAAAGTTACTGAAAACTAGTTTAAAAAACTTATTGACTAGTGTAGTACTTACTTGTAAAACAATGCTTAACTCTAGTATTTATAAGAACATTTTATTGCAATGAGAATAGATACTTATACAGACACCAATGTTTAGCTTAACTGTACAAACTGTTTTGATACGCATCAAAACTGTTAAGCAAAATAAATAATCTTTAATAAACTTTTGAATAACATTAATAAACTCTATAAAAAGTATTTTTATCTAAAGACCTAACCAGCTGTAGTCATTATAAATTATGCAAATTTATATGCAACAAAATCGAATAAAAACGAACAAGTATAACTTTTTTTCAAAATTTTAATTTTTTTTCTTAAACTTGCCAATTGTTAAAAATAAGTATCTCCATCGTTTCTGTCAGAAAATTTCATGCTAAAAAAACCCAAAAAACTTTTCAAAACGATGAAAAATAAGGTTTTCTCAAACTTTATATTTAAGCTATGTTCTTATGGAAAATTTAAACAGGAAAATTGATTTTATCTTCTCTTCTTTTGAAAACTTTAACATGGTTTTAAACTTTTAGTTGTGCTTTTTTCAAATCTTGTTTTACTTATAAATAAATTTTACCATCATGTCAATCACCTAATTCTGCTTCAAAAAACACCAAAAAGTTTATAAAAAGGATGAAAAGTAAGAAAAAAAGAACTTTAAAACTTGAAACTACACTTCTGCTTGTTTTAGAGGATGTTTCAAACTTATATTTTTCAATAACATATGAGTTAAAAGTTAAATGAAATAGCACATACTAACATTTGAACTATGTTGATAACAAATATCTGTGCTAAATTTATAATTTCAGTTTTAAACTTATGTTTGAATTCAAAGTTTTGAACAAACAATTAAACGTTTAAAAATAAAACAAACATTAAATGTAAAACTGTGTAACTTGTTATTGATTATTTTAGCAAAACAATTGAACACAAATGTTTATTGAAAGTATTTTATTTAGAATTATTTTTGTAAACTTTCATTAATTTAAGTATTCAACTCAATAAGCAGTTTTGTTATAATAAGAACAGCAAGTTTACCTAACTGATATAAACAAGCTTAAGTAGTTATTATCTGAAAACTAGACAAAACTATAAATATGAAAATTTATGCAAATTTTTGAGCAACAAAATTGAATAAAAATGAACAGGTAAGTTTTATTTTTGAAATTTTATTTATTTTTATTTTAAACTTGCCAATACTTAAAAACAAATGTCTCCATCATTTTGGGCATAAAATTCTATGCAAAAAAATACCTAAAACTTTATATTAACGATGAAAAATGAGAATTATAGAACAAGAGCGTTATTTTTCACGAGTAAAACAATTTTTTTTTAAACTTCTAGTCTTATAATTTCTTATTATATTTGTTATTTGTAAAATCTATTATTAATGTCGGTTTTTGTGAGTTAGAAAATATTTATTTATGACTATTAAAACAATCAAACAGTTTTATAAACAGATATGCCAAAACTGTACCCACAAAAAAGCTTACAAGAATATAGCAGTTTTTTTTTTCACATAAAAACTTATATTTGCAGTATAGTTTTATCTTACTGCACGGTCACATTTTATTTAATTTTATCAAAATTATTTCGAAACTTGATAAAGAGTTTGGTTGTAAATTAAATAATAGAAATATTAAGCTGAACTTATTAATTGTTTAAGATAGTAACTGATCTATTAAAATTCAAGTTCAATAATTTATATAAATTTTGCTCGAATGAATACGTATAACAGAATAGTCACTCTTTGTACCTGAAAGTAATCTAAAGCAATAATCTGAACAAAAGTTAAACTCTTGCTTTTTAGAGCGACCAAAACTATAACCAAATGATAATTAAATGTCACTAACACTGCGGCCTGCAAAGATTTCGAAACTTGAAATTTGGAGCGGAAACACCAACTTCCTGCTAAATGCCGACTCATCATCTAAATTTATTGTAAATAATTAACTTTATTATAATAAGCATAAAATATTTATCAATTTTTTTCACTTTATTATGTAACTGTACATCCTTATATATCTAACTATTATATGGATATTTTATTTTTTAAAATAATTAATGAAGGATTCGGAAAAGCTGACAACTTAATCTTAAAATAATAGTTTATAAAAAAATTAAGTATAAACAAACTACTTTTGTAAGTATTATATAAGTAAAATTGATGTATTTAAACAATAATAAAAAAACGTCTAGTAAAGTTATACTTTAAAGTTCAAGTTTTTAATCTGTTATTAGGAAAGCATTATTTGTTTTGTTAATAATGATATAAACTCAACTTGTTTGAAAAACAATAGTCTAACTTTAAACCATATGTTTAAAAAAGAATAAATATTTAGAATGAAACTGTTGTTATTTCTATTTGCTAAGAAAAAATCTTAAAAATAGTTTAAATGTGACCAATTTGTCTTATATCTCAATATAAAAAACTTGCAAGATATTTAACTGTATAAACTGTTCAGTTAGCAGCTTTCTGGCAAATTTTTATCTATTTCAAAGATACACATAAAAAATTTTCATAACAAAATATTGTTTGGGCTTAACTCTTAAGTTGTTTACTAAGGATCAAAAATAAAGTTTCAAGCAAAGCTTATGTAGTTAAATTAAAAAGTAGTCATTGTAAAAGTAATAATAATGAGCAAAGGGTACTTAAAAATACATAAATAGTTTTTAATTAATAAATGAACACTCAAATTTTTTTCTTTTCAATATATTTCGTCAAATTCTCTTCAAGGAAATTACAATTGAAACAATACAATAAAACACAACAAATATATAAACTAAAAAACTTACAAATTAATTAACTAAACGATTAAATAAACGTAAACGCTCCTAGAAGTTGGTGTGTCGGAAGAACCTTTTGGTTGAAGAGTCGCAATTTTTTTGGTTACCTTTTACTTGGGTACCAGGAAAGTTTACATGTTTTTCACAAATTTTAAGTAAATTTAGTGAGGAAGTTATAACTTTATCAGCTGATTTTTAATCAGCTTAAAAATTCACTTTATAAATGAAAAGCTTGACTTTTAACCGATTGTTAGATTTATGTAACTTTAACGAAGCCTGGTTTTGTGATACTAAATAAATACGCCGCTAAAAACAGTAAAACAAACTCAAAAATAATACTAAATACTGTTTTATTTAACAATGCTTACGTTCGTAAATTTATTCAATAGTTGTGTAAGTTATAAGTTTAAAAGTAAAAGTATGGTATACCAATTTTTTTCTCAAAAATAATAAAAAACACGAAATAGTAAAAGGCTAACATTTTTTGTTTATTTTACTTCAGGAAACAAATAAAATCTCAATAAAAAACAGGTTTTTTGTTTGTGTACTACAGATTTTGAATAAAAGTTGAAATAAAAATAAATATTTTATTAATACATACACTTGTAAGTACTAAACAATTCAGCATGTTTAAATATACTCACAATTAGTTAAAATATGTTGAATTTTTATGAATAAAAATGTATATTTTGAATTATAGAAAGTTTAGATGATTAAAATAATAAACTATTTTTGTCTAAATACATACTTAACTCCAACGGTTTTAATTTAAAGCAAGAAAAAAAATGCTAATAGTATTTACTATCTGTTTTAAAAAAGACAAAAATTAATTATTTGAAAGTTTATTTTCATTAAGATTATTTATTTATATTTAGAAGTTAAAAAAAAATCAACAAAATTCACCTTCCATTTTATTCTTTTAAAATCGACAAGGATAATACAAGTTTATCTAAACCTGTCAGAAAAATAGAATGAAGTTTAGATGTTGTTGTTGAATAAAAAATAAAAAATCAGTTTATTATCCGTTTTAATAGTTACATAAAACTACGTGAGAATTTTTTTTGAGTTTTATAACAAGTTATTAATTTATTTATTTTTTTAGTCAAAACATACTAATCATTAAAAATATAAAGTTTAATTTAGACCTCAAGTTTAAGAAATTATAAGATACTCCATTATCAAGTATCACAAAATATGCTTGAAATTTAAACTAAATTACAAACGAGATTCATTAAAATTGCTTTAAGCACATTTTTTTGATAAAAATATACTTATCATTATAAACTAATCATTATAAACATTTCTGAAAAGTTTTAAACGTTTTATGTTTTTCATTATAGCTTTTGTACAATGTTTATTTATACAAAACATCTTCAGTTACAAAACAATGCTTAAGTGCATATAACTTAATTAGTTTATTATATCATCAAATTGTTCACAAATCTATAGTGCTTATGCCTAAAATTGAATATAAAGTTTGGCAACTATCAATGAAACCCAAAATATTTTATTGGAATAAGCACAATGGAGTTAATTTGAAGCTGTACCAAAAAGTCATGTATAAATACAACATTAAACAAACTTTATTGCTATTGATGTAAATAAAAAGCTTAAGACGTTACAAGGAAAACAGTTTTGATGTTTTAAAATTTAGACTATTTCAGTTCTTTGTGTTTGTTTATAATGACGTTAGATTTATTTTATTCAATGTTTGAATTAAGTTTATTCTATTCGTTGATATTTATAAAAACATTCTGTCCCGGAAGAACAACTGTAAGAACGCACTTTTTGAAACTAAATCGTTTATAGTTTAGTCATATCTCTTGTACATAAAAAGGTTAAAGATACTATACCGATACAAAGACATAAGATACTGGACAATTTAAGCTGAAATAATTGGCTAAAAATTTATCAGCAAAAACTGCTGATCGCTGGATTCGATCTCACTACCTACGGCTCTTAGAGCGGGTTGACAATCGCTGAACCACACTGCCACTTGTAGATTGGATTCAATGATGGTATATAAAGTTAATAAAGTACTTTATGCTTTGATTTTTACAAAACAAATAAAGAGATCTCAATTACTTGAGAAGAAATACTATATTTTATTCATTCAAGACTTTATGATGCAACCTATGTTTCGGTAAAAGACGTCGTAAGTGCGAAAAATATAGAATACATTAATTTTAAACAAGTTTATTAAGCTCTTGCATAAACATAGCAAGTGTATTAAAGGCAGTTTTGATTTTTGTTGCTTAAGTCTAAACGAAAAGAACAAAACTTATTTAATGCTTTGATAATCAGAAAAATTTACAGTTAAATACATATGCTGTTAGTGATATAAAACTAGAAACAATCACATAAACCAGCGCAACAATATGATAATTAATGATTAAGTATTATTAAGATTTGATTGTAATTGAAAAATTAGATTCTTTTATACGCAGCAGCAAAATATTTAGGAGATTATTTCCATATATGTTTGTGTCTGTTAGTTTAACTAAGATACACCTTATCCAACACTTGTTATGTACATACAATTATATTAGTCTTATTTGAAACAAATTTAATAATTTATAATCCAAATTTCAGCTATAATTAGAACTAAATTACTTAAAAACATACAATACAAACAAAACAATGTTTAAATAATAACATAAATGAGATAGAAGACTTTTATAGGTAAACTAACTAGTATGTGCAAAATACAATAGAATGATACTGTTAAATCAAATTACAGTAAGTGAAGTGTTATATATAGAATAATAAATTGTTCATAATTAAAAAATACATGTTAAAATCCAGTTTATAATGCTTGTTGATTTGTGTAGAACTTATTTATAAAACAACACATCAAACTAGTATTTAAGAGAACCCTTAGTTACAATAAGTATATGAGTAGACATTTATTAGGACACTAAAATTTAGCTATATAAAGGACAAACTATATTAACACGTATCAAAATACTAATGAAATTATTAGTCAAAGTAATTTGTTTTATAAACTTTTAAAGAACTAATTACATCAATATACTTTATAAGAAAGTAATTTTTGTCTAAAGACCATACCAACTGTAGTCATTGAAATTTATGCAAATTTTTATGCTATAAAATTGAATGATAATGAACAAGTAAAACTTTTTTTCGGAAGATTTTTCTATTTATTTTAAACTTGCCAATAATTAAAAATAAACATTTCCATCGTTTCTGGCGGAAAATTTCATGCGAAAAAACACCAAAAAAATTATCAAAACGATAAAAAATAAGATTTATTTCACGATACTTTCTTATGGCAATTTTGAGCCGGAAAATTAATTTTATCACGTGGTTTCTCTTCTCTCGCTTTGAAAATTTTAAGCTTGTTTTAACTTTTTTGCTATAACTTTTTTAAACTTTGTTTTATTTTAGAATAGATTTTACTATCGTTTTCAGCACAAAATTCTGCTTTAAAAAACACCAAACACTTTATAAAAATGATGAAAAATAGACAAAATGAAAGCTTTAAATTTGAACTATTTGGTTTTTGAACACGTTTCAAACTTGTATGCTTTTGTATGATATGAGTTAGAAATTGAAACACATAGCAGGCACTAGTATCTTCATAACAAATATCACTGCTATATTCCTAATTTCCGCTTTAAACCTTCATTTTAGTTCAAAGATTTACATTTTTAACCATTAACTAACTGCTTAAACAAAAATAATTCTACAAGAGTCTAAAATTAAGTCGTGTTGCTAATACTATTACATTAAGCTTGTGATTAATTGTGAAGTTTTTTCTCAATAACTTTTTGTAGAAACTTATTGGTTTGTGTACTTATTTTTAAAACAATACTTCACTCTAGTATACTTAGTTGCAATAAGTACGTGAATAAACATTTATGCAGACATTAATGCCCAGCTTAACTTCACAACTCACTATTATCAATTTGGTCGTTATTTTGTACAATAACTTATTTTTACATGACTTAAGTTTAGCATTATTTCTTAATTTAACAGTTTAATACACATAAAACAATTAAGTTTCGACATAAACACAAAAACAGTTCATCAAGTTTATAAATAAGTGTACATACTTCTTAATACTTGACATTTTTTTTTCAAGTGTGCACTGACAAACTTATCTATAAGACTTGACTGTGTATAGTCAAATAACTTGCTAATGTAAACTTTTAATACTTTTGAGTAGTATTGTTCACTTAGATAATCTGTTCAAAACAGTAATAAATTCAAGTTATTCAAAAGTAGTTAGACACTTGTTTAGTTTTGAGTGGGTCTTTTAATAAACTCTTAATATTGTAACACAATGAACTGTTGAAAACTTAGAAAGATGAACTATCATCAATTCATAATACTGTGTTGTTTAAACTATATACAAAAACCTGCACATTTTACTTATCATCTAACTTACATAAAAACTAAGCTAAAATCTATCATAATCCTTAAAATGTTATCATTCTTCAAAAGTTAATATGTGTGAACTTGTTGCTGTATATAGTTTTTAACTAAAGTTATTTCCTTATATCATGGTTTGTTTTTCTAGTTTAACAAAAGTATAATTATATCTTTTTATACACAAAAACTATTTTATGTTTGTCATTTAAAAAAACAATGATAAAACTAACAATTTAATCTAATGTTATCTTACTTAATATTTAAGCTAACAGCTATTATTTGCATTGATAGTTATTTAAATCTAGTTTATAAAGCTTGTTGATTTGTGTAGTACTTATTTATAAAAAAACACTTCAAACTAGTAGTAAAGAGAACCGTAAGTTGCAATAAATATGTGAGTAAGCATTTTTTAGGACACTAAAGTTTAACTTTACAAACTATATTAACACGTATCAAAATACTAATGAAACTATGAGTCAAAGTAAAAATTATTTTATAAACTGTTAAACAACTAATTACATTAATATACTTTATAAAAATGTAGTTTTTGTCTAAAGACCATACCAACTGTAGTCATTGAAATTTATGCAAATTTTTATGCTATAAAATTGAATGATAATGAACAACTAAAACTTATTTTTAGAATTTTTTTTTTTTTCTTTTTAAACTTGCCAATACTTAAAAATAAACATTTCCATGGTTTCTGGAGGAAAAATTCATGCGAAAAAACACCAAAAAAATTATCAAAACGATAAAAAATAAGGTTTTTAACATTTAATATTCACAATACTTTCTTATGGCGAATTTAAGCAGAAATTTTGTTTTATCACGTGGTCTCTCTTCATTTATTTTTATAACTTTAACCTAGTTTTAAACTTCTAACTTGTTTTTTTAAACCTTGTTTTTTTTTGCAAAACTAAATTTTACTATCATGTCGAGCACGAAATTCCACTTCAAAAAACATTTTCTTCTTTACATCTTTTAAAGGTGGTTGAAGTTTTGTTTGAGTACTTTTTTATTGTGCAGCATTTTCAAATGCAAGTATACATTTGAGTAAAAGTATATGTTAGATTGAGCTGATTTAGTATCCATTTTTACTTTAACATTGGATATTGTACAGATAATAAAGGCTAGACCAACTGCTTTTTTTTCGTTGTTTACATAAGATTTATCATTTTTTAAGCTTAAAATAATATGCAATTAAATAACTATGTTTATATTTAGTAAGCAACTAGGTAGAATTAAAGTTTTTTAAAGCAAGTATAACGTTTTGAATGAAATTGTTTTACGTTTGATTAACTTTTTATTAACTTTTATTTACTTTTTTATTAACTTTTTATTAACTCACAACTTTTTTCCAATAGTCATATCAGACTATTTGGACTATATTTCGAACAAATTCTAAAACATGAGCAACTTAATAGTTTGTTTTTTTTTTCTGACGTGTTAAATAATAACTTTTACTAACTTTTACTAACAAAACCTTTAATTTTATTTGAATTTTTAATGAGATCTTTGTCAGATTCTTTCTAAATTGGAGGTTTTGTTTTTTTAACTTCAGTCGAATTGTTGTTAGTTGTTGGAAACGTTTTGATCGTGGTAGTTATTCGGAAGACTAAATGATTTATACATAGCTAATACGTTTATAAAACTTTTATATCTGTCCTTGATATCATTTGGTCTTCGTGACGGGTTTTTGTATTTGGTTTTGTTAGTTATGTTTATCTTGTACCAAGTGCTGGTATGAAAAGTATACGTTTTTATCTGTAAGCGTATTTTTTTGAGTTTTTATTAAGTACTATTAAGTTTAAAATCTTAATTTGTTTTGGTTTAGCCCCTTTGTTGTTTCAAATACCTTTCAAACTTGTATCTGTTTGCATGTTGTGAGTTAGAAACAATTAGCAAATACTAGTATTCAAACTATGTTCATAACAAATAGAATTTGTATAAACAAATAGATATTAAATAGAACCTTTTGTAATAAGTGTGTGAAAAAATGTTTATCCACACACTAAGGTTTAGCTTAAGTTTCCAAACTATATTAAAATATATCAAAACACCAATGAAACTGTTAGGCTCTTTGATAAATTTTTAATGAACTACTTACATTCGAGGTCAACGAACAAATATATTTATTGAAATATACAAACACTTTTACTTTATTTATTCAACAAACAAAACTCAAACAAGTAGATTATTTTAACACAATACTTCAACAAGTTTTTAATTTGTTTATAATTTTTAGGTTTGTTTTTGTAAACTTCCATTAGTTTAAATATTCAACTCCATAAACATTTCAGGTCAATTACATTTATGCTGCAATAAACATGTGAATAAATGTTTTTACGGACACCAAGGGGTAACTTAACTTTAAAAAATATATTAACACGTACAAAACTATTAATGAAACTGTTAGTCAAAGTAAGTATTGTTTAATTAACTGTAAAAGAACTAACTAAATTAGTAGACTTTATAAAAAAGATGTCTTCTTCTAAGTAGACTGTAATTATTTAAAGTTATGCAAATTTTTATGCAACAAAATTGAATGATTATGAACGAGTAAAGCTTTTTTTTTTGATTTTTTTCATTTTCGTTTTAAACTTGGCAATAATTAAAAATAAGCATTTCCATCGTTCTTTGCGGAAAATTTCATGCTAAAAAACACCAAAAAAGTTATTAAAACGATGAAAAATAAGCAAAATAGAGCTTTAAAACTTCAAAGCTTTGAATTTGAACTATTTGGTTTTTCTAATACCTTTAAAACTTGTAGGTTTTTGCACTTGAAAGCCGATGAGCATATGTTTGACCAACTTTGAAGTCTTCTACTTGCCATAATTTGGAAAAATGTCACATTTCAACACAATTGTCAACTTCTGCTAGAAGCTTCTTGTATCAACAATGGGTAATTTCCCAGTTTTGTGATTTTTGTTTCTTTTCAGAGAATTTCAACGCAAATTTGGAGAAATAACTAGAAATTTCAAACGAACAATGTTTAAGCGTTGACTAAGTAATCGACGGTTTTCAAAATGAGAGTTACTATAAAAGAAATGTTAAGCATATTAATTCTCAATATGAACTACTATATTTTTTTAGAAGTATGGACATGGACAACTCGAGCAATTCATCTGAAGAAAATGAGAGCATATATCGGCTATAAATTACTTTTGATCCTTTAAAGCAGAAAAGTAAAAGATGACTATTGCGTGCTAACTGATGCAACGATTCGAGAGGTACATAACAAGACACGTGACCTGAGCAAACTCATTCGTAAAGCCAACAAGTGTTTGTCGAGCCCGCAGTTAAACTGGAAAACAAAAGCAGCTCTCGGTTGCTGTCGAAAGCTAGTTTGCGTCTTTCTACTGTGCTTAAAATTGCAAAGTAAGATGTTACAAGAGAGAGAGAGTATGAAGATAAGATACTAGTGTCTTTCAAATTGATTGACAGCAAATTTATGCTTAGATATAAGACATTAGAAAACATATAATATACATTAACAATCGTGAAGACTTAAACCTTGGCTTAAATGGCACTACAAAAACTGTTATTTAAAACAACTCAAATATAACCTCAAGTTAAAACGTTAAATGTTTGTATCTGTTAGTTTAAGTAAGATACACCTTATCCATTACTTATTATGTACATACAATTAGTCTTATTTAAAACAAAGTTAATAATTTACAATCCAAAAGATATGTCCATATACAACTAATGTGTAAGTAAGTTTATATTGTATGCGACTACAGGGTCATGACGTAATAATTGTAAGTAGGTGTAAACAAAAAATATTACAAAATTACCTGAAAATTTGTGGACATGTAAGTGTCTAATTTAAAAGATGTCCAAACTTTATTTATACAATTTAAGACTTAAATACTTACTTATGTAAATGGAGAATTTTAGCTTAGTTTCTGTCTAAGTGGCATAAACCTTCCACATACTTAAACCTTAGATATACTACTTACAAAAGTATATAGTTCTGTACCATTAAGAATGCAATGAACCAACATTAATAACATATTTTACACAACCATCGTTTACCTCTTTCAAGGCTAACGACGCTTAAATCTCAGTAAGTAATCTACTAGTGTAAATCAAACAAATGATACAGGAACTGATCCAAGTAAAACATCAAAAAAAGTTAAGAACTGCTGGTCTAAGGTATAATTTAGTACTAAACTAAGAATTTATTTGCTGTTTATGAGACTAGGTCACTTAAATAATATAACTTTTTGAATTGCAATAGAATGATACTGATAAAGTAAACTACAACGAAAAAATGTTGAATAATTCGAATCACTAATGGATATATACTATTAAACATATCTGTAAATAACACTAAAACTCTGTTCAGTCTTTACTTAACTTTGAGCTATAAGTAGAATCAAATTACTTAACAAAGTACAATACAAACAAAACAATAAAGCTAAGGCTTGTTTAAACAATAACATAAAATAGATAGAAGACTACTCTATCTTATTAGGTTAACTAACTGGTATGTACAACTGGTAAATTTATGAGACAAAATACAATAGAACGATATTAGTAAATCAAATTACAGTAAGTGAAGTGTTCTATATAGAATAATAAATTGATTGTCTACTCCAAAACTGTACCATTTGGAGTACTACATCAATGTTATATACTATAAAACAGAAAACTTTACTGTAATTCAGATGTTTTTAATATCAATCATACATATGGATACTCACAAGTGTATAAATAACATACTAAAAGAACTTGCGTAACTACTCGTACATCAAACAAAAAACTAATTAGGTGCCGACCAGCATAAGGACCTGGCCTAAAGGACGGCTTTCGTTATTTGTGCAAAAGTCCCTGGAGCAAGAGTTCTCGAAGAGAACTCGCAGCGGAAGGGACTTATGCACAAATAACGAAAGCTGTCCGCCACCACTTTAACTCAAAACCCAACTACTTCTTGGAGCTCAGTACCACACTTTTATCTGGTTTGGCTGTCAGGCTTACTAACTAGGCTCCAAGCGTAATTAGGTTTTTAAGAAAAAATGGTTGGGAGGAAAGTGAAAAATTTTTCGCCGGCGGAGCCGGCGAAATGCCTTAAAAAATTATTTTTATTACCAATCTCAAAAATTTCCCCCCACATTTTCACTTTGGGGAAATCCCCATTTGTGAAAAAATTTGTGTGGGGGGCCTTAATATTTATAGATGTATTTATTTTATTAAAATCACGTTCTAAACTTATGGTTCAGAGCCTAAATTAAATGGTTACAGTATCAGTTTAGACATAATCCTTTATGTGAGCAATAAAGAACTTTTTGTTCATTTTAAAACTACTTGCATCTTAAATAGTTCTAAGTTGGCTTATAAGGTGCGGCTGCAGTTCTAAGGTCGCTTCTGATTGGCTAATATATTACTTGGGTTAGGGAAAGGGTTTGTATTAAAATTTTGGTAACATTCTGCTGATTTATCACTTTACATCATTTGCATAATGTTATGATTTAAAACACATACAAAACCTTACAACTGCAGCCGGCCCACTTAAAATATGGCCTAACTTACCTTATTCAATTTCTATACATGCAACTAACATATTCAAATCTAAACCACTACTGTCAAAAACTCTTTTTAAGTAACTATTAACCAACAACAGAGTTGCTAATTATAAAAATATTTAACTGAAAATTATATTTCTTTTTGTTTTCAATAGTTTTTGACAGTGTTTTATGTTTAGAAAAAATGGTTAGCATACTTGCATATTAATTGTTTAAATAGTCTTTCTTAGAACTTTTATGGTGACATTATCTAATAGTATATCAAAGTGTTTATTTTATTGGAATTAAACTAACAAAAAACAACTTATTTAATGCTACACATTGTGTCAAGTGAAGATAAAACAAATGCTTATGATATAATATTTTATAATGTCACAATTAAAATTCAAAACAAAGACTATTTTCAAGTACAATATAGTCTTTTTATAAAGATCATACATAGTCATATAACAGTCTGGTTTTTGTCAGCTAGTTACAGTTTTCTTATCATAACAAAACTTTGAATTTTATTATTACTGTTAACTATAATCATTACAAGTGACTGAAACAAACCAGACTCTTATCTAACTTAGTTATGTAAACATATAAAAACACTAAACAATATAAAGCAGTTGATCAAGCTGCCTGAATGTTGTTTGTGTTCCTATATGTTCACAGGTAACAAAATATGTCACTTATACAGAATCATTTTACACTATAGCTTTAATTTCTTAGTGGATAAAAACATTATAATAACAAAACATTTACTTTAGAAATTAACATCAATGTGTCTCTATAAGTGTGCAAATTAACTACTTAACTTTAAAGCTTGTAACATTCAGACTTATATCAGCTTGATTTTTAGCTCTATTTTGATAATTGAACATTTATATTGAAATTTATTTATAAAGATTAACAACACATAACTTTAGACATATAGAAAAGCTAATAATGTTTAATAGTAACAGCTCTTTAGTTACTTTCACACACTTTAGAAACACTATACTCTATAGGATATTATTAACTTTCATTGTAATTAATTCATAATTTTATGACATGCATTTATAAGTACCAGGGCTGCCACTCTTTTATTCAAAAACTGTACTCAATTAAACCAAATTTCATCTTAACTTTATTAAAATTAGAAATACTTATACTTGATATCAGTCGATTTTGAGCACTAATTTATACTAATGGTATTCTACATTTACAAAATTAACGACAATATTTAATAAAACAACTAATTATCAAGTATTAAAACCTGAGCACTACTAATAAATTAAGTGTTGGCAACCCTAAAAAATTATCTTATATGACATTTATCATCTTAACATTAACTATTTTGTATAACATATAAAGCACTTACCTCAGTAAGAGCAGTAAACCAAGAACAGACCTGATATTTAAATTGCCACAAGAAGGTCACATGGTTAGAGTATAGATGATTGCTGTAGAATCAAAATAGAAGATGCCCAATTTGCTTGTGCTTAATAAAAACCTTTCAGTGCAACTATGATTAAATAGAAACACAGGATTACTAATAAATTGTAGCAGACTGTTGATTTGAGACACTTTTTCAACATAAAGATAAAGACTTTTCTCTGAAATCATGAAAAAAAGGTAATGAATCACATGGTTTGAGTAGAAGACTGTTGATTCAAGATACTTATTAAACATACAGACATTATCAATTTGTTTTATGTACATTTTTTTCAAGCATAAACAGTTTAAGTTTCAGCTGTTAAAGACAATGCTGATTTTTTTCAAACCAAGTAATTGATTTGATTTATCTGCTTTTAGTACCTTTAATTACTTAAAAAAAACATATAAAAAGGTAAACTCTAAAATAATTTAACAATTAAAATAGAAGATGCCCAATTTGTTTGTGCTTAATAAAAACTTTTCAGTGCAACTATGATTAAATAGATACAAAGGATTACTAATATAATGTAGCAGACTGTTGATTTGAGACACTTTTTCAACATAAAGATAAAGACTTTTCTCTTAAGTCATGAAAAAAAAAGATAATGAGTCACATGGTTAGAGTAGAAGACTGTTGATTCAAGATACTTTTAAAACATACAGGCATCACAATTTGTTTTATGTACCTTTTTCAAGCATAAACAGTTTAAGTTTCAACTGTTAAAGACAATGCTGATTGTTTTTCAAACCAAGTAATTGATTTTATGTATCTGCTTTTACTACCTTTTATTACTTAAAAAAAATATATAGAAGGTAAACTCTAAAATAATTTATGAAAGTAAAGTTTAAAAAAAAAATGACAAGAGCTGCTACTTGTAAGAAAACATTTTACAAATGAATGCTATTTCATTAAAAATTTCTGCAAACAGAAATTTTAATAATTACGTAACAAATAAAAACTTGGTGCAAAAAATTCGCTTGGTGACATTCACGAGGTCTCTCTTCTCTCGCTTTGAACGTTTTAAGCTAATTTTAAACTTTTCCCTGTATTTTTTTCAAACCTTGTTTTTTTCAAAAATAAATTTTACCATCATGTCGAGCACCGAATTCTGCTTCAAAAAACACCAAACACTTTACAAAAAGAATGAAAAATAAGCAAAATAGAACTTAAAAACTTCAAAGCTTGAAATTTGAATTGTTTGGTTTTTCAAACTTGTATCTTTTTGCATGAAAGGGTTTAAAAACAATCAGCAGATACTAGTATTCGAACTGCGTTCATAACAAATATGTCTGCAATATTTTTAATTTCAGCTTTAAATCTTTGTTTTAGTTTAAAGGTATACATTTGTATCTATTCATTAACTGCTTAAACAAAACATTACATACATGAGTAAATATAAATGACTAAAATAAAGGCGTTAATTTAATACAATCACAGTAAACTTGTGATTGATTAGTAAGCTACTTTTTATGGAAACCTGTTGGTTTGTGTACATATTTATAAAAGAATACATCACTCTAGTATTAAAAACACCTTAAAACAAGTATGTGAATAAAAATTTACGCACACATTAAAGCTTAATTTTACAAACTCTGTACTTTTAATTTGGTCAACAGTTTATTTTTACATGACTTAAATTTAGCTTAATTTGACTTAATTAAAAAGTTTAATGTAAGTTATGGCATACAATAAAAACATTTCATATAGATAAGTGTACTACTTGACAGAAAAATAGTTTTTATTTGATGTGTACACTGACAAAGTTATCTATATGATTTGACTGTATTTCTATTTATAGTCAAATAACTTGATAATGTGAACTTTTAACTTGTGAACACTATTGTTTACTTAATTAACTTTTTCAAAACAGTATTAAATTCAAGCTATTTGAATAAAAACTTGTGAGCTGCAGAACAGTTGAACTAGTTTAGCTCTAATAGAATTTTTTAATGAACTCTTAAAACTGTAACACAAGTAATCATAGTATTGTGTTTTTAAATTACATACTGTTCCTGATGGAAAAACCTGCTCATTTTACTTATCATTTAACTTACATATAAACTTTATCATGATACTTAAGTCAGTAACATTCAAAATTAAATATATGTGAACTATGTAGGTTTTAACGAAAGGTATTTCATTTTATCATAGTTATTTCAGTATTATTTTCAAGTTTCACTAAAGTAAAGATTAACTTTTTATATACAAAAACTATTTTATGTTTGTCATTTAAATCATAATGATAAAACTAACCCACTAACCTAACATTATCTTACTTAATACTTGAGCTAACAGCTATAATTTACATTAAAAGTTACTTAAAACTAGTTAATAAAACTTATTTCTTATTGATTAGTGTAATACTTATTTATAAAATAATTCTTAACTCTAGTATTAAAGAGAACATTTAGTTGCAATAAGTATGAGAATAAATACTTATACAGACACCAATGTTTAAGCTTAACTTTACAAACTATATTAATACTTATCAAAACACTATTAAAACTGTTAGCAAAGTAAAAAGTCATTAATAAACTGTTAAAGAACTAATTACATTAATAAACTCTATAAAAAAGCAGTATTTATCTTAAGACCTAACCAGCTGTAGTCATTATAAATTATGGAAACTGAATGAAAATTTAAACAGGAAAATTTATTTTATTTTCTCTACCTTTGAAAACTTTAACCTGTTTTAAAACTTTTTGTTTTTTTTAAACCTGGTTTTAATTTTAAATGAAATTTACCATCATGTTGAGCACCTGCTTCAAAAAACACCAAACAGTTTATAAAAATCATGAAAAATAAGCAAAATAGAACTTTAAATTACATTTATTGCTTGTTTTAGAGGATCTTTCAAACTTATATTTTTCAACAACATATGAAATAAAAGTTAAAACAAATAGCAGATGCTAATATTTGAACTATGTTGATAACAAATATCTGTGCTACATTTTTAATTTCAGTTTTAAACTTATGTTTAAATTTAAAGGTTTTGTATAAACAATTAAACTTATAAAGGTAAACAAACGTTAAATGTAAAACTATATAACTTGTTAAAAATAATAAATGTATAACACAAGAGTATACAAACGAATTTATTCAACAAGCAAAACACAATTAAGTTGATTATTTTAGCAAAACAATTGAACACAAATGTTTATTGAAAGTATTTTATTTAGAATTATTTTTGTAAACTTTCATTAATTTAAGTATTCAACTCAATAAGCAGTTTTGTTATAATAAGAACAGCAAGTTTACCTAACTGATATAAACAAGCTTAAGTAGTTATTATCTGAAAACTAGACAAAACTATAAATATGAAAATTTATGCAAATTTTTGAGCAACAAAATTGAATAAAAATGAACAGGTAAGTTTTATTTTTGAAATTTTATTTATTTTTATTTTAAACTTGCCAATACTTAAAAACAAATGTCTCCATCATTTTGGGCATAAAATTCTATGCAAAAAAATACCTAAAACTTTATATTAACGATGAAAAATGAGAATTATAGAACAAGAGCGTTATTTTTCACAAGTAAAACAATACAACACGTTGTATCAAAATTATTTCGAAACTTGATAAAGAGTTTGGTTGTAAATTAAATAATAGAAATATTAAGCTGAACTTATTAATTGTTTAAGATAGTAACTGATCTATTAAAATTCAAGTTCAATAATCTATATAAATTTTGCTCGAATAAATA
>NW_028139357.1:43714-95982 GCF_965202585.1 Thalia democratica | reverse complement strand
GCTCAGCGGGCCACATTTACATACTCGCGGGCCACGAAATTTTCTTTCGCGGGCCGCATTCCATTCAAAAAAATTGGGTGGTCGCGGGCCGCAGATTTACCCTTCGCGGGCCGCAATTGGCCCGCGGGCCGCAGTTTGCCGACCCCAGAGTAAAACCAACAATAAAAAACAGATTTAGCATAGAAAACTTATTTAAAAAAGTTATTTCATTTTAATTACAAAAGTTATTAATTGTGAATGTAAACAACAAAAAAACCAATAAAATATTTGCTTTTTAACAAAAGCTATCCAAAAATTTTTTAATGAGGTAAATTTAATTTTTAATTAATAACTTATAATAAAATAACATCAAAATTCACCAGCAATACATACCAATATTTTTTACATTTGTAATTAAAACTTTTGTTAATAATAATAGTATCACAATATAAACAGATTTAGAAAGCTTTACACGTTCATTTTAGCAATATTTTTTAAACTATTAGCAATTCGATAACAAAAATTGTAATGTAATAACATACGAGTTTGTACTTGTTAAACTATTTCACAATAACGATGACTGAATTAAGTAAAGGTCTTTTACTATTTAAACTATTGTTAAATGTTAGATTGTTGGAAATTTTCTGTCGTATAGATGAAATAATAGGTTTTATTTTAGACAAATTTACATAGTTAGTTACTTTCTGTTTTGAAGGCTATGATTTTGAATAAGAACTATTATTATTTTAATTAACTAAAACACTAGAAAAACAAAATTATTGGTATTAATTGGTTAACAACATAAACGTTAAACTAAACTTACTTTATAAATATGTGTATATTAACAACAGATGCTTATGTTTAAACTTATTAAGGTAAATAATATCGAATTTTTCTTTATTAAATTTATTGAGATTTAAATAAGTTTATAGGAAATAACATTTTAAAGCTTTGTTTTGAATCCGAACAAAATTTATGAATATAAGTAGTTTTTAGTTATTTTTTTTTTGCAACTGTTTTTTTTTATTTAGGAATAGACTTTGTTAAGTGTATTCCTAAAGTTTTGATATGTAATATGTAATATGAACTAAAACAGCTTTATTTAAACAAAAAAGGTAGAACTTTTTTTTTGTTAAAAATCACATTTTAAATACAAAACATGACTAAGATCCTTTTGGTCAACTATATAAATCGTTAGGTCAGTCACAATAGAAGCTAAACAGCAGTCAAGTGATAAATTAAAAAAATTATAAGTTTCGTACACAATTAAAATATATTTTAAAGGCTTAAACACTCTAGAAAATCTAAACTCAACACTTTTTTTAAATTTATATATCACGTTGTTATACAATTTTGATATATTGTTATCGTACCAACAAACCACACATTAAAGGAATACACTCTTTTTTACAGTATTCCTTTAAGAAATATGGTGGTTTGTTATATTAGAGAATGAATATAATAAAATATACATAACTTAAAAAACCTCAAACAAAAAAATGTAAAGAAACTACATATTAAAGGTAAAATTATAAAACTTATTTTTGTGTATTTTCCAGTTTGTAGCTGATTCTAATAAGCTTAATAAAAAAAATAATTTACTCTAATTAGTGGTAGAGGTAGTAAATACAGTACGTAAATTAATCTTTCAGTTTAAGTATTTCAAACTATTGTACATTTTTAAGATACAACATCAATTTTTTTTTAATCATGAATTTTAAAAAGGCAAAATAAGTAATTATGGTTAGAATTAAATAAATATTAATTTTTTAGTTTTAAGCTGTTTATTTAGTTAAAATAATTTCTTAGATCGAATTTTTTCTCAACTGAAATATTATAAATATTAATATTATACTGTGTATTGACTTATTTGTCTTGGACATGACTTTAAACTGTATACTGGTGTATGACTTGATAACAGAAAGGTTTTTTCGCACAACAGGTCGTTTGACTAAATATTTGAGTATTTTTGTTTTCGTTCAATAAACAACATTAAATAAAAATATCCTAGCATTTATTTGTTTTCCTAGTTGATTTAGATTTATTTAGAGTTGCTTTTCAACCAACGGTGATATGTGTTTTATAAGTAAAAAAACTCATGAATCTTTAAAAGTTAATGCAGCTGAGTGGTTAAACTTTAACAAAAAGTCCATAACTTAGCTTTAAATGTTATAGGACAGATTTAAATTTATCCTAAAAATTATTTACGCACCTAATATTTTGCCAAAGAAAACCAATATAAACACTAAACAAAAGAAAAATCAAAGTTCTACTTTGTATAAACTGCAATTAAATTTTGCATCGATTTCGTACTGTATTTACTATTTTTTTCTATTAATAAAAAAATTTTTTTAACGCTGATATTTAGTTTTGATAGAAGTGTTTTAAAATTTATTGTTTAAAAAATATACACAAATTTAAAATTAAGTTTACTAACTTTACTTAGTACAATTATTGTTTTATTAGAATTTTTAAGCTGTCATTACAGCTACAAAATTATGATATTGGAAATAGAAACTTTTAAGTTTTACTTGATCATATGTTAAAATTATGGTAAAGTGTTTGCGTTGTTTGCAGTTGTTATAGTATTCATAAAAATAAGCTCTGAATTTATATAAAATTCATAATTTATTCGATGTTTTTATTTCAATATCTTATAAACTTTACCAACACAAAATTTTTTTTTGACTATTCAGACGTAATATAAATCGGCTGAAATTTAATTTATTTTTTTTTTGTGAAGATTGATATTAACAATTTTTCTAAAACAATTTCACGTTTGAATAACATAATAAAAACTAACATTCAACTATTTGGAGTAATATTATAACGATCTTTGTTTGATATTTAAAATATTAGATTTGTTACATAAAAGCTAAAGTTTGTTTGTAAACACAAGTAGCTTCATTGAAAAACAAAAGCAAGCGGAAAATTTTGCTTAATTCCGATTTATGAAAATTGTTATAAATAAAATTATGTTCTAACAAAATGAAATTGAATTACAAAAATAACTAAACAACCTATATAAAAGTTGTTTTCTTAAAAGTTAATTAAATTTATAGACCTTGGTTATCGACATTTCATAAAACTGTAATTCTTTAAATTTTACACAATTTTATAACAAAAAATTACAAGTAGATATAACTCAGATATTTGAGTTCTTTAAATGAAAATGTAACTTTTATTGTTTACCAATCATTTAATAATTGTTTTTTAATTTAAATGAGTTAATTACAGCTTTAAGAAGTACTTCTAAACTTTAAATTTTTAATTCAATACACGATTGGTTATACAAAATTTTGGCTTCACTAAAGAAATTTTTGCAATCAATTTTGAATTTTTAAGACGCAATTTTATTCACAATACTTTTTTCAAAATATACAAAATTGATCCCGATTTTGTTTTTAAGACAGGATTAAAAATTTGTTTTATTAGTTTTATTTAAAAGTCAAACTGTTGTAATTTAGGTTTAAAGAGGTTTTAAATATTATAATTTTTAAAGCTTATTTTTTTAATATTAACAAGTTTCATGCAAAAAAAAAAAATGTTTATTGTTTATGTTATGCATTATTTCCACCAAAATAACTATGAAAACGATTATAAATAGCTTATTAATAACTTAAAAAATTTTAGTCAAGTTATATTAAAACTTTTTGAAGATTCATCAAAAATAAACAATGTTCGTAATAATACAATAGACATTTTGATTTTTATGTTAACATTTCAAGATGATATTACGGTTTACAGTGGTATTTACATTATCTCGATTAACATTTTATTGTGATTAAGAATGAGTTTGCGTGTTAAATTAACTGTTTCAATGCAATACAATTAGAGTTTTATTCAGTCTTATTGTTATTATTAATTTGTTTTGCTTAAGTTCTCTACTTAAAAAATGTTAGATATTTAATTTATTAAATAAAAGCAAAACTTAAACTTTTAACTGCTTATTATATATAGTATTTAGTTATGTGCTCTATTACAAAATGATGTACATAACAAAAGTTCTTTATAAAAACTTTGACGCTTTGTGTGAGGTTCGATATTCAATAATAATTTTAAAATTAGAGAAACATAAAATTAACACTAATGTATATTTAAATAAAATGAAGTTGACTTTAAAAATTATTAAACTATCAAAACATAACTTTGAAGAAATATAATTTCAAGTAAGTTAATAATCTGTGTTTAATGTTTTCTTACTTAATATAAACAAAAGTACAAAATGACTATTAGATAACCAAACAAAATTACATATTCTAAAAACATAAACATATACTACAAGTTTTCATTATAGTATAAACAGCTAAACTAGGGTATATTAGAATAATATATAAAATTAACCAATTGAAAACTTTTTTTTTTCAAAAAATATACAATAATAATAGGTAAAATAGGCGAAATTATAAAATGGCATATAACAAAATTTTATATTTTTAAAGTTAAAAATTAATTTACTGAGTAGAAGTTTTAACACTTTGCTTATTAGAGTACACGCTTAATCGACAGTTTTTAATTTAGTTTTTTGTTAAGCTCTACTAATTAATTATTTATCTTTATTAGTTTAAATTTTGTTTAATTTATTCATTTATGATTCACAATAGTAATTAATGATAAAACATAAGTTTTATTGCAAAATATTTTTATTGCTTACAGTTTCATTTAAAACATTTAATGTGCATAGTCGTTTTAATAATTTTATTAGTATTTTAACAAGTTATTGATTGGTTTTTTGAAAACTAATTATAATTTTTTTAGTGCAAAAATTGTAAAGTTCTATTTTTAACGTTCTTTAAACAATCCACTAGGGACTAAAATAAATATATTAGTGTGTAATATTAGCCGGTTTAGACTACTTAAATTGAATTATCACCGCAAGAGTACTAACATTAAAAGTTTTGACCAAATATATTTTATGAGTAAACAAGTTTTTGTGAGAAGATGTCATGACGGTAAACTTGTAATTTTTTTTTATTAATTGTATATTAGTTGATACTTTATTTTATTTTATTAGTTTAAAGTGTTATGTAAGCTATCATACGAAGTTTTTATTTGCGTGACACATTTTTTTAGGTAGTTAAGAGAAAGTTTATGCATATTTTTTTTTGATATACTATAATTTGAAATGTTATTCAACCTTTGCTTTATTGTTTGTTTTTTTGTATAAAAGTAATAAAAACTACATGAATAGACAATAAAACCAACAAAAAAAAAGCTTTTATTTATTAACTTTAAAATAATTAGTATTTTTTACAGATATTTTGTAACAAAATCTGTATATTAAAAATTATTTTTGTCATTTTAAAGCTTTGACGCTTTTTGTGAAATTCAACTGATATTAGCAAGATAAAAATTTACATAGATTTAAAAACATAAAGACTTAAGGTTTAATATTTATATACTTTAAGAAAATTAAAATTGACTATTAAAAACAGAAAAAAAAATTAAAGTTGAACTATCAAAACATTTTTTACATCAGTAAAACTTTAATTTAATTTATCTTTATAAATCTTAATAAATAGAATGAGTTTAATTAATAAAAAATAAATTTATTATATCAATCATTAACACAGATTTTCAAATTAAATTAATCAGTAAATTATTTCAATGGTTTAGACTAAGGGTAGGCAAATTACGGCCCTCGGGCCGGATCCGGCCCGCGAGCGAAGTGACAGGTCCGTAAAGGGTCAATATTACAAATAATTATAAAACTTTGTTTCATATTTTTTACAGAACAAAACTGTTAGAATTTGACTTTAAAAACATGCTAAAAAACTCCTTTATAAGTTAATGTGTACTTCTAAATACACCATTTTGTCCTAATGTTTTGTGTTGTTTTAACCTTGTTAAAATATCTTTTTTTTTTCAAATTACCCCAGACCAAGTGCAATTTTAAGTGATAACTTACATACGTACCTTTGTCAGTTACAATGTCAATTCTATTTATAGACATTTTTTAAATAAATGGCATGTCGTAATCTACATCTTAAGTTGTCAGATATGAGATAGTTTTGTTAATTTGAAAGGTTCAAAATAGTGGTAAACTGTATCCACAATAAAAATATCCCGCCGGATCCGGATCTCGACTTAAAATTATTATCCAGTCGGATTCGAATCTTAAAAGTCATTATTTAGCTGGCTCCGAATAATGGATCCGCTAAATCTCTAGTTCGAAATGCTTCGGCCCGCAAGAGACTAATTTTTTCTAGATTAGGTTCGTTGATTAAAAAACGTTACCTACTCCTATTTTAGAGGAACTAACTAGTTAAAGCTAATAAATTTTAGTACATAGGTTTATTGGAAACTAATTGCAATTATAAAAGTAAGAATAAAGAACTTAAAAAAATTATTAAAACTTTTATGTTTTGTTAATTAATATACTACACTCCTATATTGGAATAAACGAGATCATATTAATTCATATTAATATAACTTGTGTTTAAGTTGTTGTAATATTCTTAACTTGAAATTTATCTACAGATAAATGTATATATGAAATATAATCAAAATTTATTGTCTACTATTTTGCATAATAAATACTTTTATTGATGAGATAAAACGGTTTCATTATTTAAAAAAAAATGCTCAAAATAATTGGTCCAAACACCTGGTATTATAAGAAACCTTTGGGTACCCTTGTACCGCTTGGAAATACAGTTTAATCTTTTTTTTTGAAATATTAACATTCACTTACTGTATAAAATAATAAGTAATTAGAAAGTTTAAGGTTTTTTTTAAGTGATTTTAAAGTAATGAGCAAAATGCTAAAACAAAGTTAAATACAATTTAACAAAATTAAAACTTAGTACTGTAAAATTGTAGTCATCTTAAAAAAACATAATTTTAGTTTTATGGTGCATAAAACGACATCATTACAGAATAAATTAACAATAAAAAAAGTTAACCATAACATATTAAAATATATAGATAAAGAGTTTTTACAAAGACTTTTTTAGTTAAAAAAAATGTTAACCATAAACATTATCTCAAAGATTTAGGTCTGTTTATTCAATATTCGTCATTATATTGTTTTAAGGTAATTAGATAAACACTCTTAATTTTTTAAAAATAAAAAAATTCGGGATTGATGTTTTTAACAAATTAAATTTATACTTACATTAAATAACCAACGCAATAAAGTGAATCTGTGCAGCCAATCATAATCAGCACATTACTAATTGGAAAATTACTTATTATAAATTATTATGCATTAAAACCGGTTGAAATGCAAAGAAAAAAAAAACACAAATTTTTTATTACTGGCTTGCAGCCACTTTCTTTGTTTTTGGGTTACAGTATTCTGTTTGGATTTTAGTGTTGGTATCATTCCACTTACAGCTTATTTGGATTTGTAACTTGTTCGGACAGAAATCCTACCTTTGAATTTGAATGTTAGTCTCATCCCTATTACAGCTTATTATATTTGCATTTGATTCCTGTTTGGACACAAATCCTGTATTTGAATTTTATTGATGGAATCAGTTCACTTACAGCCTATGGATTTTGAATTTGTTACTTACTTAGACGAAAACTCTTTATATGATTTTGAACAGTTGAAACTGAACTCAGCAGTTAGCTACCAGTCAAAAAAAAAATATTTAACTGTATGTTTGTACACTTTTCTTATGGGTTTAGACTATAACTTTGCTAGGATTTTAAAGTTTACTTTTTTGCTAATTTATACAATCTTGTTAGAACTGTTACTTATTTAAACTGCTTTTATAATTAACTAAATTGCTAATTTTGTAGATTCATGTTTGTATATCTATAGTAAAACTAAAGATAGTGCAAGTTATTAATTAAATTAATAAAACAATTTTTAAAACACTTAATTTTAGATTTAAAATAAAACTATGAAAGAATTTTACGTTTTAAGCAAGTTGCATCCGTCTGAAATTTTAAATTTAGCTTAAAGTTATTTTATATATATAGACTTTATATATGATTTTAGATTGTTTTTAGTTTAAAATATTGACTATAATTTAATTATTTTACCGTTAGTCAAAAAGTGTAGTGAATATTTTTTTAATTTTTTTTTTCAATTTTGAGCAGTTAAAAATATAGGAAATACATACAAAGCTCAATTTAATACACATTTTTTTAAAATTTCTGACATTAACAAAAATTATCATTTTATAAGTTTTTTAAAAGTAAATATTATTTTGCATTAAATTTTATAGATAATTATTCTTTGTTAAACTTCATATCTATTACGTATTATTAATATTTTTTAATAAAGTCAGGTTATGGTTAACATTGCATGTTATAAATCAAAGTTCCGCTTGGTTTTTTTAGTAAAAAGATGTATTGTTTTTTAAAAAACAAAATGGCAAGCTGCATTACTGTTATGATTTTGTGAATTGTCTATAATTTAGATTACAAAAAAAAAAGAAGCTCAATATATGAAAAAGTTAACTAAAATACAAACCACCTAATCTCAGTAAAAAACATATTTACATATAATTGTATAAAGCAAGTTTTTTATATAAATTGTTAAGAATAAAACATCAACGCACTTTTTTATACTAATAAAATTAATAATTTATTTCTGTATGTTATCAATCAATTTACTTACAAAATTTGTCTTAGTATTACCTAAACAGAAGCATAATTGTTTTGAGAAACGTAGTTAAGAACAGTATTTTAATTTTAACTAGCAGTTAAATATTGAATTTAAATTAAGTAAAAAAATAAATTTATTGAATTAAAGACGATAAGTTTTAAGATATTTTTGTAGGTAGATTAAGTTTTACCAACGCTGTACATATTAATTTTAATTTTCATTAAACAGTTGTTTAGTTGTTGAAATTAAAGAATAATGTGTTTTAAAATATAAAGCTGCTTCTCACAGCTAAAAACTTACTGAGATACTGACGAAGAAAAACTTCATAAGTTTTATCTAACATAAATTTTACATTTTTTTAAAGGGTTTTATGCTATAAAAACAGTAATGAAGTGATATTTAGAATATTTCTCTTAGCCCAATCATTTAATAGTTAATGTAAGCCACAATTGTTATTATGTCTCAATTTGGTTCAATTTTAAAGTTTTATTTTTTATCTAAACGTGAAAAGAAAAAAATTAAAAATGAGCACACCAAAACTACATAAAAGACTAAAAATAATAACAGGATAAATACTATTCTAAATAACAAGCGTTTGTAAGCACAAAACTAAAAAAACATAAATCATTTTCCTTACAATTTAAACTTGCTAATTGTACAATGAATATAATTTTGTATACTAAGCAACAATAATATTACATCATAGATGAAATATGAGCCAGCCGATCTTTAGTTATATTGTAGCTAAGATAAATCTTAAATTGACAAATTTCAACTTAATAACATTATATGTATTTGAGTTGGAATATTATATTACATACAAAACTAAGTATCATAATAAATGCAAGTAGTAATTCTTCTAATAAAACTAAGAAAATATAAAGTAAATAATCTAGTCGCTCTTTGAAGCGATCTGACATCTTCAATTAACCAATTAAGGTATTGTTTAGTAATGTGTTTTTTAAATGGATTTTTTAAAAAATAACTGTTTAAAAAGCACACTATATAGTTTCAAGAAATAACAATTTATTTTTAATTCATATCTACTATCTACAAATAAATAATAAATTCTAGTTTAGATTAATTTTGGTGAATTTGAGTCATTAAGATGAGATGTTATAATACTATGAAAAACATTTTATTTCTAAACGAATTATTGTGAGCATTAATACAACTAATGTATATATTAAATTTTACAGTTAAATAATTAATACAGTTAAAAAATTTAATTACATTTTAAATATAAGAAAAAATTTCAATGTTTATTTTCAACCCAAGTTTTCCAAATTCATAAAAATAAATAAATATTTTAGCTACATATAGTGGCTTAATAATTTTGAACATGTAACATCAAATTTTCGTGTAAGTTTGCTAAATAATATATACTTTTGTTCACAATAAAACTTTGTGTTAACCAGAATATGACATCAATTCGAGTAATATTTTTAAGTTTAAGTAACAATGATAGTTGTTATTTAATATTCAACTAATTTAAAGAAAATGAATCGTAAATGTAAAACAACAACTTTGTTTGCATTAATAGAAAGCTTGCTGTTTAGATAAAATCATTATAAATTAAAAAAAAGATTATTTTTGTTTTTAAGTATGTATTTTTAGTTTAAGAAGTTTTGAATATATTCAATTTTTCTTAATTAAGCAGAAATTGATTCAGTAAAACGAAGTAATTAATTTTAATACAAAATAACCTAAAAAAATAAAAATTTATAAAAATTTTAAATGATTACAAACTTGAGAAAAAAAATTTGTAGTCAGTGATGTTATTTTTAAACGTCTCATTATATAAATTACATTTCAAAATAATTAATCAAATTAATAGCATTAAAATTATTTGTCATCGAAGTTCAAATAGTTTAAGTCTTGAGTATAATTTTAGCTTTCAATAAATATTTTGCTAATTTTAATACTTATATAAGTATAAAAAAGTCTTTTATTTATACCATTTTATATTTTAATTAAGTTAATAATTTATAAGTTTAATTGAAACTGAACTATTCAAAACAAGAACAATCTTTTGATGCAAATTTTAAATCTTATTTAAAATCATAACTTATTTTATCAAACTTTTAGATGTAAATAAATTAATTTGTTAGTTGTGTAAGTTTACTTGATATAAGCCAATTGGTGTGTATTGCTTAAAATTGTTAACAGTTTGGATTTTAATTTAAAATATTTTGAAAATTTTCAAAAATTGATGCATTTATTATTAACGGTAGATAAAATGCTCATACAAGGAAAAAAAGTTACAGATGTTAATGATAATGATAAATAACAATTAACAATGTTAATTATACATTAAATTCTTAAATGACTTGTTACATTCGTGTGTAATGTAAAAAAAAAAACACTAGTTAGTAGTAATCTACCTTTGTTTGTTTTTAAAAATATTAATAATTTTAAATATATACTTAGATAAAATTCAATTGTCTAACATAATATTATTTACTATACTAAAATTATTATGCTTAACAATTACTTATACATCAAAAAATTAATCTATTTATATTCTAAAATTAAGTAACCTTTAATAGAAAAACGTTATAACCGTTCGATGTTTGTATGCATTTAATGAGCAGTATTTTTTGTAACTATAGTGTTACATTTTTAACTAATACAAATATTTAACTTTTATTTTTATTTATAAACAAAAATATACTGCTAAACTAAATTTTGTCATCTAAAACATCAAAATATTCAAAACAAATAGTACTTTTGAATGTAAAAAACTGTTTTTATTAACTTATGGTTGACAACAATTATTCTATATTTTTTAACTTTTATATTTAGAACATTTATTTTGGTTCCGTAAGTAAAAACGTCTAATGTAGTTAAAAAACTAAAGACGACAACATCGAAAAATACACGACTAAAACTTATCACAGCATATTTACCATCCTTATTAACAATCGTTTTTGAGCACAAAACTAGACTAAACATAAAACAGCTTCTTGTACTATGAAAGTTTCACCCATTTACGAAAACGTAAAAATTTTATTATTTCATTTTTATAAATAAAATGTCTCAGTAAGATATCCTGTAAATCACTTAAACAAAAGTTTTTTTATTCAATTATTGCTATACTTTCTGATGCACATTTAAACATACGAATATATTGACAAACAAAAGAAAGACAAGTTTTGTTTAATGCTAGAAAAGTTAAGTTTTATAAAAATCATTACAAGAATAGTAAACTTATTCAAAATTAATTTTAAATTTTAGTTGATAAACAACGTTATGAGCGTTTAAACCGATATTTATAAAGAAAAAGTGTATATGACAAGTAAAGCCAAATTTTATTTGTATTGAAAGATGTGAACCTCATAAAAAGTATTTAATTTTATTATTAAGTTAGAAATAAGTCCATAAGTATACTTTTTATCAAAAATATTATATGTTGAACTGATGTTTATTTTAAAAGTACTTTAGTTTTATTGTACACCAAATTTGCTAAAAACAAAGTTTTACAGTTTTTAAATAATGACTTCTATTAAAACTATAATATTTTATAAAAAATGATGTCACAATAAATAAATATAATAACTAGTATTTCTATTCAAAATTTAAGTTACCTAACTACAAGAAAAATTGTCATCGTTATTTTCCGGGATTTTAAACAGTCTAAGCCGACTGACAATTAATTACTCATTAGAAAATAATTTATACAAAGCAGTCTTTCTGTAAACAAGTTTTTTAATGTAAATAAAAGACAGAACCTAACAAGTTTTAAACACGATACCAAAATTAATAAACATGTAGTATTGTTTTACTCAACTTCAACAAATAAGCTAATCTTAAAAAACTCTTAACGTTTTTGCACATTAAAAACAAACAAATATATATATAATCAGTAAAAAATCAGTAAAAAAGAAATTTTATGTATTTTCCTTAGATCTGTTTTAATCTTAACTACTCAAAAAAAATTTTTGATTATAGTCTCTTATACATTGAATTTGGTCAAACTTTTAAGAAAGTTAAATAGTAACCTCATATTTGTTTTATCAATAGCTTCTGTATCTACTATTTTTAAAGCACTAAATCAAACAGTTTTAATCAGTGTTTATTTAAGTTGATTTTTTAGTTTTTTTTCTTAGAATTTATCTTGCACTTTATTTTACGTTTTAAATTTAATCAAAATTAACCTGATTTATATTTCAAAAAGTGAAAAAGTTACTTATTTTTTGTAAATCTTACGTAAAACTTTTTTTTTTTATGAAACAGAATACTTAATTAATGATTTTAAAAGTTGGCATTTACATATTTAAGAGCCTTTTTTTTAAATTTAGTATCTGACATAATACTTCAAAATTATTAAACAAATATAAATACACAATTTCTTATACATTATATTACATTATGTAATTTTTTAAACAAAATGACATTAGAAAAACTGTTTTTAACTTTTAAACATATACTTATATAAAATTTTAATATAAACAGTCATAATTTAATAAATTTTCAGGTTTTTTTATTTTAAGAATAGTAGTACAATTTTATTACGAACATTTTTAATCTAATAAGAAAATTTTTTTTTTTTCGTTTTGTACTGCATAAATTATTTATGTTAAAAATAATATTGATTTATGAAGTATAACTAATGAAAAATATTAAACAAATGTTATAGATTGAACAATAAACTAAAGCTTTTATGAAAAACTATAACTTGTTGGATAAAATATATACTAAAATATTTACCACAGATGTTCTTGTGATAAAACTTTATTTCAACTAACGGCGTTTCACTGCTCTCAAATAAATTTAAGAACAGATCTACGGAGTCTATAAAATATATAAATATTTCTTGTGGTATTTATTTCGATAAGCTTAGCTTATCAGGATCTCCAGGATTTAACGCCTTTTAACGTTACATCTTACTAAAATATTTATAAATTTATTTGAATTAAAATTTAAATAGAAATAATTAATGTTTACTATTAATCAAATCAAAAGCTTATTACATATTTACCACCAAAAATTAATAAAAATTTAAAATACATTCTTAATAACTACAAAAATATATTTATTTTTCTAATATTTTAAGGTTTATTATTAAAAACCGAGCTTAAAAACATGTGTAAGTACTATTTAATCAGTGTAAAACAGGCACAAAAAAATTACATTAAAAAATAATACATTTAAACTTGTTTTTACCGATTATATAAAAAAGAATTATTCGGACGTACATATTCGACTGTTAATTACAGGAAAACCGGTTTATTCCTGTACAAATTTAGCGAGTACAAAGTTACATCTGAAAGAGTATTTTTTAACAAAACTTTAAATTTTAACAAAAATATATATTTATATGAACAGCTTATGTTTGTCACTAAACAATTTTTAACTCATAACAACTTTTTAACTACATATATATTTAAACGATATTCATATAATGTAAGAGTAAAGTTGTCACGCCTACTTTTTAATTAAACTTCAATGACTTAATTGCAGTTTTAACTATTAAACTGTAATTATAAAATCATCGAAATTTTTAGGAAAAACGTGCATTTAGTTTTGTAACTTAAAGTACGATTGTCGAAAAAATGTTTGTGTTTTCAAGAAACGAGTCAGATGCTTAGTACAATTAGTTTGTTGTTTAGCTAAAGAAGCTTTTAGAATATGTTTGCACTGAATAAAATAAAGTGTTTCTTTTTTGTGTAAAAATTGACTTTTTTAAGTAGATATCCTGCCGTATCAAAGTTATCTGGGCTTTAAAGTTAGATAGTCGCTAAGTTTACGCTTACGTCAGTTAAAATTTAATAAAAAAATATATGCTACAAATAATTGTGAACAATAATTAATTATTACTTTGATGCCGGTTTGCACCAGTCTAAACTTTTTTACTGGCCATGTCCGAAACTGTACAATAAAACTTTTTTCATCATTTGTTTTATGTTACCATGTTTGCATAGTTATCACTATTGCATCACAACGACATAAGATTGAGTTTATTTTCTTGATTATGTTTAAATGAAAAAAAAAAGTTTGGTACAAAACATATTTTTTCTTAACAGAGATGACTTAAAACACATAAAAAGCATATATTTAATATAATGAGATATTGTTTTTTGAAAGTTTAAGACATATTAAACTTTCAAATATGTTTGGAAAACCTTTTTATGATTTCAATTATCGTTTTAGTATAACGTTTTTGCATTTTTATCGTAATTTTATTTCATGTTTTATTTTTATCATATTGTTATTAAGTTAAAAATTAAGTCGACATTTTAAGTAACAAATATATGTTAAATGTTAAAATATTAATTATAAGCCTGTTGTTTTTACCAACATAAAAACTATTATTGTTTTCTTTAAATGTCTAAGACTGAAAGACTAAGATAAATTTAAAGCAAATTTACTTGTATTCGAAGTTTTAATGTTTTATTAATTATAGATTATTGTTAAAATCTGTTAAAAATACTAGCATGATACTTAAGTTTTCTGGGCTGTAAAGTAAACATTCGAGTGTCTTAGTAATCTTTACAATGTGTTTATAATTTCCATTATGTTTAGTATGTTTGAAAGAAAAGTATAAAAATAAATCAAATTATTTTGTCTGTTCCTCTAAATATTATAAAACAATGTCAAAATATCAAAACATACCATTTAAAGTTTAACTCTATATGTTTTTTATACGCAGTACAGTTTAATTTTTTGACAAATATTTTCTTATGCAAATAGTTATAATATTTTATAGAAAAAATATGAATCTGATTATAACGTAAACGATTTTTAAACGCACAGCATCATACTTATTTCAACTTATATAGATGAAAGAATTTTAGACAAAACTTATTTTGTAATTTGTCTAAAGTTTTTAGCTGTAACAAACAGCTTGGACTTAATTTAAAAATAAAGTGAATCAAGTGATTTAACTTTAAGTTTCGATTAAGATAAGAACAGTTTGAACATGGCTATATTACAGTTATTTTGTTTATAATTGCAATCTTTTTTATATAACATTATTTATTCCTTTATTTAATTTTGAACTATAACTTATAGTGATATTAAAATAAAATTAAACGAAAAAAAACTGTTAAGGAACTATAAATACATAGCATCTTAAATGTATATTACGGTGCTTTATAAATAAGACTTTTTAGCTTTATATATAAAATTAAATAACGTTTTGCAATTCTATAAACTTATAATAAATAAAGAAACATTCATAACACTTAACATAAAAATATATAATCAGTACTTTAATTTTATTCAATATATTTATAAACTGAGATTTAAAACATGTGTAAGTATTATCAAATAACTTTAAAAATAGACATAAAAAAATACATTTAAATTCGTTTTTACCGATTATATAAAAAAGAATTTACTCGGACGTAAATAGTCGATTACTAACTACAGGAAAACCGGTTTACCTCAGTACAAACTTAACTACTAAAGAAAGATTAATTATAACAAAGTTTTAAAACATGTATATCTAAACAACAATCTAATAATTGTCAAAATAAAATTGCTACGTCTACTTTGTAGTTAATTTTAAAGGACTAAATTGTACCTTTGTAACCAAACTAAAATTAGAAATTTTATAAAACTTTTAGGAAAAAACCTGCATATAGTTAAGTAACTTAAAGTATTTATTAGCGAAAAATTATTTGTGTTTTCAAGAAACGAGTCAGATGCTGAATACAAATAGTTTATCATAAATTTTTTGTGACGTTAAGATTAAATAGTTGCTAAATTGATGCTGGTTTGCACCAGTCTAAACTTTTTTTTACTGGCCATGTCCAAAACTCTACATTAACACTTTGTTAAATGGTTTGTACTACGTTACCATGTTTGCTTTGGTATAACTATTGCATCACAACTACAAAAAATCGAATTGATTTTTATTAAACTATTTTAAAGAAAATGAACGATAAACCTTTTTTTGGTACACTATATAATTTTTAGTAAAAACGGTGACCTAAAACATTAAAGAATTATATTGTCAACATATAGATACTTTATTGTTTTAAAGTAAAATTTATTCAACATTCCAATACGCTGGGAAAACTTTTTATAATTTCAAATACCTTTAAATTACTATAACATTTAATAAATAAAAAATAATTATGCTGCTTGGTTTTAAAAATCACAAGTTTCAATTTATTTAAAAAGAACAATTGTTAAACAAGTTTTTAATTTATCTTGCATTTTATAATAGTAGTTCTCAGCTGTTTAGACAGCTTAGTAGATAAATCAAGATTATTTTAATTTTAAAACACATTGAAAACTAGTAGATTGTACAACAAATGTTTTTAACGATTTGTCGATATTAATATTAAAATCTTTAGTTAAATGTTTCATAACATACATTGATTATTTTATAAAACTTATAAAAAATAAGAATGTTTTTAGTTAAAAACCTATTTTTATGAAGTTTATATAATAAAGTCAAAATTTTAAGTTTATATTAGTCTCAGTGAAAATTATATTTAAAATATATATTGTGAAAAAAACTTTTACAAGTGTCTTTTTAAATATGATTACAAAGTAAAGTTTTTATTTAGTATTTTAGTCAAACGTAGATAATAAAGAACGCACTTTAAAAGAAAGATAGATAAAATAAAAAATAACCTCTACATTTAATAAGAATAATATAATAAAATATTTTGTAAATAGCAGCAAAATTAGATTAATATTCAAGTATATTAAAGCATGAATATACTTATATTCAAATTTATTAGAAACAGCTTCAAATTATTTAATAAAACAACCCTGAATTTATAAATACTTATTAAAAACAAACATAAACTATAACTACATAGATCACATGCCTAATTCTACCTAACCATTGTCTGTCTTATCTTATTTAGGTTTTACCTTTTATAAGACAAAAATTAAACATACTTCTGCAAAAATATTAAAATAACTAAGTTAAATAAGTTAACAAAAACATCGGCGAAAGTCTGCAGAACGGAAGTCCAGACTTTTGTTTGCCGTGAGACAAGCTCAAACTCAACAAAAGGGTTGATCATGCCAATTTGATCATTAGACCACAAGTTTGGGTAGACTGAGACCGGTTTCGTCTATATTAGGACTCATCAGTCAGTCACAACCGAAAAACTGCAGTCGTCAATCTACAAACGTTTATCATGCTTTCACATGAAGCAACCATTTGCTGGCAATGATTTGTGACGTCAGTATTGCCTTTACCGTGCAACGTTGAAAAAATTGTCCACTAGGCAAGACATCTGGTATGATCGTTTTAGTACAATCAACAAAAACATCGGCGAAAATCTGCAGAACAGAAGTCCGGACTTTCGTTTGCCGTGAGACAAGCTCAAATTTCAAGTTTCAAGTTTGTCTTTCAACAAGTTTCAAATCATTTCAATTTCTGCTTAAACCCAGAGCGGAAAATTTCTACTTGTAGAAAATTTTTATAGTTGCTTTTGCATACCCTCTTGAAAATGTTTAAAATGATCGTCACTTAAACGCCGGTTTGCTTAAACTTGAATTAATATCAGAAAAGTAGTTTTAAAAACACGCTTCTTTAAATAAGTTGCATGATATCATCATGTTTGCGTGAATTCTATAATTACATCACAAAGTTGTACATTTAAATTAATTTTTCAAAAAGAATACACAGTTATGATTATTAATAAATTTTTACTTAAATATTAAAATTCACTACCAGTAATAATACAACTGTTTTTAGAATTAAGAATTATTTTACTGAAAGTTAATAATGTAATTCGTCTTGACCAAAAGTTTTTGCATAGTCAGATAAATTTTAACATGTAAAAAAAATAAAGTGAATATTATAAGTTATGGTACATTGTTAAAGTGGCTTTAAACTTGTTTTTATGTTTAACTTTTATGCTTTTTTAACAGAAAGAATTTGTAAAGAGGTTTTGTTACTTCTTTTGTAGTACAAAGTACATTGTCATACAAAAAAAAACTGGATTCTGACGCTGTAAATATTCTTTGTACCATTTAGTCATAAGTTATAAAAAGTTTAGTAATGGTTTGTATCTTATATTTTTTAATAAAACACATTTCTTACAAAGTTATAAATATAAAACATATTTGGTGAATAAAAAACACGATTTTGTAGCTTCAACGTATGTTACTTTGTATGTTTCTTTCATGACTTCTAGGTAACGTTACACACTTTAAAGTCTATACGTATTTTTAACCGTAATTGTAGAAAAACCAATCAACTAATTAGCTTAAATGTTAGTTAGTAGAAACGTTTATGTCACGATATCACGAATCTAATTTATATTTTCTACCAAATAGTAAGTAACCTACCTTTTACTTTTTGTCAAAAAAAAAGTTATAGTTTTTTTTTGTACGATAATATGTTAACATTTTTATAGTAAAAACGTAAATCTTGTTTTATTGAAAACTAAACAAATTTGTATATATAAAAAAAAATTTTGTTTCCTTTTTCACAGACAGTAATTAAAACAATTTATTGCTACAAAGACTTACTTACAACTAAAATGTTAGTAGAAGTTTTAGCGAGTATTGTTCTTTTATTTTAAGCTTTGTTAATATTCATAAATACAGAAAAATGTAATAGTTTTTATTATAAAAACAAATTAGTTTTTACTCATTTATTATTAATAATGTCATCCTTAACACAACAGAATATAAACCCTATTGATGAATTCTAGTAAAACTTATAAGTTTTTATGTACAGTCTAAACAAGTTTTAATTTCCTTGGAAAATTTTCTAAAAAATTAGTCTTAGCTATCAAAAAATTAAAAAAAAATCTTCAAAAACATTGGTTTTAGTTTTTAAATTGTATAGTTTTTATGTATTTAAAAGTTATTTATAATCTAACTAATACTTCAAAAGAGAATTTTTTTTATTACTAATATAGTTAAATCGGTAGTATTACTCTTAGTTAAATTGTAATGTATTATTAAATTATCGGTCTAATAAAGAAAATAAAAAAACTATGAAGTATCTTTTTCTAAAAAAAAACTGGAAATATAAAGTGATAATATAACAATTGTGGCAATTTCGTGACTTTTAAAGTCAACTTGTTGAATTCAGCTTAGTTAGTCGATGCTTTGCGAATCGTAGGGGGACCCCCGGATTGTTGGTCACATCATTGTTAATGATAAACAACAATTAAAGGTTTCTTTAGCTAAACACTGTTTAATTGTTTGGTAAGCTTTAAGTAGCTTAGCTAAACCTAAGCTGGAGGAGGTTTATATTTAAAATCGTTGTTTTAGATTTAAATTTAAATTTAAAATATTTGCAAACACTTAAACAAAATCAAAACAAGCGAAAAATGTCAGATGTCAAGTTTGTTCAAAAAAAATCTATAAAAAACACTAAAAACCCTAATAATTTAACGTTAGAGCAAACAAAAGCAGTATAAAGTATGATATTAGTCTAAACTCAAAATTAAGTGACCAAAACAGAGCTGAATAAGACAGAGTTGAAAGTCAGTAATCAATACAGATTGAATTCCAATAAAAACAGCTTAAAACTAATATCCAAATTGGAAACAAACTACACGAAACCAATATCCTAACTAGTTGACAAGTAAACAACAACATTCAACGTTTTAATAAAACAGCTTAAAACCATTAAATTAACTTGTGACAAATAAAATGTAGAATCTAATACTCGGTTGAAATTAAGTATTCGATGATCACGTGTATTATCTCTATTTATTATCAAATCAACATTGAATTTATATAATTTAAGAAAAATCAGAGATTTATTTGTTGATATACGTATACATATAACAAACAACTCTTTTTATTTCAAATTAAATCTATTTAAATGATGATTTTCAATTAATGATGTCTGCTGATTGTACTTTTAGTTTCATTTCGATATTTAATGAGACTGTACTTTTATCAAGGATACCATGCATTAAATTTTATATAATATGTAACTTATTATTTAATAGACACTCAGATTCCGATATTATGTCAATTATTTAATTTAATTTATTAGTCATATTCTTCATATATGTTATCTTATTGATATTGTTTTATAAATTTATTATACGTGCAAAATCTTCTAAAAGATACAGAAAATAATAGGTTTAACTTTCATATAGAAAGTCTTAAATGGTGCTTGTATAAAAATAATAAAGTCTACTATTTAATAACTCATTGAAGTAAAAATAATATTTCTGAAAAAACAATAATATTTTTTAATTTTCCTCTGATTAAAAGTATGCGTTAGCTTTAAAAACTAAGACGTATTTAGTAAATAGAAAAGTTTTTTTAATGATAGATTTAACCTGTAAAACAATTTTATAGTTCATTTAATTAATTTATAGTTGTTTCTGTTCAAATATTCTTTAATGTTGTTATTATCATCAACCCTAGTTGACATCGGTTTAAACTGTCACATATTGCTTTAGGAGTAGGTTTACATATTACTTTTATTAAACAGCAAAAAAAGAACTAATATAGTTTTAGTCTTGTAAACTTTTAACACGTTTAAATTTAAAAAAAATACGTTAAGATATAAATCTATATTAATAGCTGAAAATTTAGAAATCAAACTACAGCGTTTTATAATTTATATGAATAGTTTTAGAACTTTAGTTGTAGTGTACAGTTTATGAGCCAAATATCAAATAGTGTCTCTATTAAAAATAAGTTTTTAAAAAGATATTAGTTTGATATTATAGTTTAACATTTATACCAGAATGAATTGAATAAATAAATTAAATGCAACTATTAAACAGCTCATTTGCCTTTTAAATCTTAAAATACTTATAACAAAATATCAAGTTAATTTTATTCTATCCAATTATTATCTATTTTAACAGTTATTTTAACAGTTATAAAATTTCATTTATTTCAATGAAATATAAGCAATTAAAACGTTTTAGTAAACACAGTTTTTAATTTTTTTAATATAAACTAAAATTTAAGTAAGTTTTGTGCAAATTATATTTGACAAAATTTTTGTTTATGATCAGTTTTGGATTTCATTAAAATTTAACCATAAGCCAAAATATATACATATTCTAGAAATATCCATAAATACCTATAATCAACTAATATATATTCTGACGACGTAATATATATTCTAAAAACTAAAAGTATTCTTAATCACGTTAGAAATAAATACAAGTCAATTTTTTGAATACATCCGCAAAATATTGTCTATAGAAATAAATTGGTATAGAATTGTAGTTTGACAACTATGATATAGGTCATATTTATAACAAAATATCTAAAGTTTAAGTTCAAAAACAAAACTACTTTGTCATGTAACAAACAGTAGCTTTAAATTTGTAATAAATAAATCACATCTTCATCAATAATGCTTTTCTTGCTATGTTAAACTGCTACTTTAAACAAAAATAAATACTTACTACGATAAAAATTAAGATGAGAGAATAATAAACGTTGTTATAGTTTTAAAATCAAGATCAAGCATATAATAGAGTAATATTAAGTTTTAAAAACTAGTTTTATAACTTAGATATCATGAAATAAAAAATATTATACACTTTAGAATCATGTAAGATAAAATTTAGTTGTTATAGAATTTATGCCATTTAAAAAAATCACAAACATTTAACTGCAGGTTAATACATATGATTTTGATTCGCAAGACAGTTGTGCAGCGAATTGTTAAACTTAATTTTCAGCTGTATTAAACAGCTTTAAATAATTCTTTTGTTCTATACTGTAACAAATTTTTTAATCATATTTTTGTGTGTGTTTTAGCTTATGATAATGTCGTTAAGATTTCCTAAATTGTATTATTCAATCGTAATAGTTTTTCCATCGGAACTAAATCAGTTTTTAATTTTTAATAATTTAAATATATTTTTTCATCCTGTAGCATAAGTTAAAAAGAATTCAAAACTAGAAAGGTATTTGAAAAAAAAAAAATTTAACGCAAAAACGTTAATTCTTTTTTGTAAGTAAAACGTTTTAAAAAGTTTTAGTTCAATCGAAAATAATAATGATTTACAAAGTTAGTTTATAGTTAGCTAATTAAAAATTATATTTTGTGTGTAAGTTTTAAAATTAGATTATTACTAAATTCCTTAAAAGTTGCTCTCAAGTAGCTAATTAGCTCTCAAATGAAAATATTAACTTAAACAGTCTAATACAACAACTAAAATGTTTAAACTTTGATCAGGGTTTCTTTTAAATGTCACGAACTCAGTATTTTCAATGTTAATTTTAATAATATTAGCTTTATAAATTGTATTAATCCGGCTCGACACAAATAATATCTTTTTCTAATAATAAAACAACATAACTTTTTAGGTTTTGTAAAACTATTAACAAAAAACTTAATTCAAAACTAGTTAAGTAAAGCGAGAAAGTTACAACTAAATAGTTTTATAATGATATTAATTTTATAAAACACTTAAACAACAGCAGTGACTTCTTCTAAGTATAGATAATGTTTAAGTTTAACATTTAATTATGCTCTACTAACTTAATTTTCATGCTAGTTCAAACCAAAACGTCAAGTACAGACTTTAAACTAACTAGTTTAAAACAAAATTAATAAATGCGTATATAACATGGTTTTTACTTTTGTTTCATAAATGTTGTTATGAATAAAAAGTATATTAAACAATAGTAAATATTTAAACTCAAATTTAAGTTAATATATTAAGAATTATAGTAATAACCAATATTTGATAAATAAACAACATTTTACTAAGTCAGAGTTTTCTTTTACAAAGAAATGATACCCTAACCTCAAAGTTACCAAATAATACTAAATAATAACTTTATAATTCAATGACAACAAAAACATACGTTATGAAGTCGACTTGTTTTTATAATCTCATCAAAAAACTTTAAAAAATCTTAGTCAAGAAGTTTAATTTAATTAATTATAATCGTCTTTGCAAATTAAAGTAAAACTGAAATTATAAGTATTTTTTTACTAGATTACTTATTTTTACTGTAACTTATGTTAAAACAACATTTTCGTTTTAAACATGTTATTATGTTTTAACTTAAATAAAAAAAGTTGCGAAGAGCACGTTAGTAGAATTATTCTTTAATTGCTTACCAAAAAGTTAAATAAGTATTTTTTTGATGTAAATATACATTACCTAGCATTTTAATTGTTTTAATAAAACTAAATAAAATATGATTAATTTCATAAATACACAAATGGCATAAAATTTTTATTAAATTACTTTTTCAAAAACTATTACTTAGTTTGTTCATGAAAGTTTACCTAGTGCACAGTTAAGAAACTGTGATGTTTATAAAACAATCAACCAGCAAATTAAACTTAAAAAAAAGTTCAAAACAGTATATAATGTTTTATTGCTGAAATGCACAAAGGAATAATATTTTCACAAAATGTAAAAACTTGCACCTTTTATCATTTGGCCGCAGCTTTCGAATTAAGATAATATACAGCTAGAAAGTTACATAAGTAAAACTTAGTTTTATATTAAAAAAGGACATCCGACATTTGTCATAAAAAGGTTTAAAACTTAAAAAGAAAAAAGAAAAATAGTTCTCAACAAATTTAGTTATTTATCATATAAACCCCTTCTAACTACAACTATGTGCAAGTTGTAAAATATTGTGGCTAAATATAATGAAATAACATATATTAAATACTATTTGTACAGCTGCAAATACTGATCCAGGAGATGATGATGTATTGTTTGAAACTAACAGTTTATATAATTAGATTGTAGTTGACAAAATGTGTTTCATCTGTGTCATGTAGGTTTCATCTCTGTATAAACCTTTTAAAATTAGCAACAAACGCATTAGTTATATTGTTTACTAACAGCTGAAAGTAAAAAAATATTTGAAATATCAAAAATTTACGTTTAGTAATAAAGTAAGACGTATCTATTCTGACATATTTATAAATACTTGTAATCGTAGTTAGCTAACACACAGATATGAACCTAACATGACAATATTAAAAATTACATAAACAGTTAGTTTAAAAAAATGAAACTATGATTGGAGTGGTTTTATTTCAACACTTTAGAAAAGATCTATTGAAACAAAAAAAATTTAAATTAGATTCGGAAACTTTTGGAAATCAACTTAAACTAAGATCTAAACACAACATATCTGGTTTTATTGTTTAAATTTAATGAAAACTTAAAAACGTAATATTGGTTCATACGACATGTGGGTTTAAAAACTTGTTTTGTTATTATTATGCCATTTTGCTATACAAAAATTACATCTAACTAAGTCTAAGATGTTTATAGAATTAGTAGGTTAGATTACGCAATACTTAATAACGAACCAATTAAGTACTTTGTTTTATGTATTAATTTAAAACTTTATAGAAAAACACCAAAAAATGGTTGCTAAAAAAAACACAAACTGTATGTACTAGTGATATATATAGTTCAATATTTTAAAACAACCTTTCTCGCTAACACATACAAATACTTAAGTGAGTGTACTTTAAAATTAAATTAAAAAAAGTTTCACCACTACTCAACTAACTATAAATAAAAAATTAAACTTATAAGCATTCAAGACTTATTTTACTGAATAATTGTTAAGTATTTTTAAACGTTGCAGCAGGTTTCAAGCTGCATTTGTCTTTTTTTAACATCTTTGAAAATCATTAATACTACCTTGACTGTAACTTATAACATTTTAGAAACATATTGTTAACAATAAAAGACAAAACAAGATAGACTAGACAATTGTACATTTCGAAAAAGCTGCTTAGTAGCAATAAAATATTAATAAGAGCAAGATTAAAGATCAAAGTAAATTTATAAAATAATCATACGGTTAAATAATTTTTGCAATATAAACTTAGTAATTGTCTAAGCAGTGTTGTTACAAATTTTCGCAACATTTTGATGTAAAACTAATTATATAGATTAGCAAGGTTAGAAAAATGTGACTTATCAACTACTTCAAAGTTTAGACTGGTTTAAAACCGGCAATTAATATCAAACAATTTTAATTTTTTTTTTAGTTGTATATTTATGTATAAAATAAATACAACAATTTTTTGAAAAGTTTAATAATTAGTGATGCAAAGTAAGATTCCTGACTTCATCATCCTGGATAAGACGTTTAGTGGTATCCAAGTGGTGTACGACTCGATAAGCAGAAGGATTCTCGTGCACCAGGTCCTAAAACCAAATATATTTTTAGCGCTTGTTTTTGTCGTTCAACAAACAATACATATTTAGAAAAATAAATTATTTGAATAAAAATTTTCTTTTAACCTGCAATAAATTAATTCCTGAAAAACTATTTGTAAATTGAAATATAGTTTAAAGTTTTGAAATAATTAGACTAAAAGCTGAAAAGTTCTACTAAAAATTTTACTTCAGATTAATTTACGTCATAAATTTAATAAATAAATGCTAGCTTAATTTTTACGTATACATCATATAACAAACATACCAACTAATCAAAAACTTCGTGATTTCAAATTTTACAGCCTAAACCGGCTGATAACAAACTCATTGTCTAGCGTTCTTTACTATTTAAAGTGTATGCTAATAACATTATATTAGTATATATCCAGTCAATAAGGCTTTTAAATTTATTTTATTTTTTTGTTTTATACGATATATATATTTTTGGCCTACTAAAGAAGAAACATTTTATTTGATTAATTTTTAAGCTGTTTAATATATTTTTAGCAAACTAATAATCTTTTATCTCTACACAATTAAGAACATATTTTAAGCTAAATCAACTGAAACAATTTATTTCAGTTTTAAGTTTTGATATAAATTAAGGCTATCACAAGAAATTCTTTCTATAAGTTTTATGTATATAAAAATGTAAAACAAGGTTGAAGTTTTTTATAAGCTCAATAAGTATTTTTTTTAATTATAATGTTTTGAAATTTTTAATTAGTCAGTTTTATAAAGTTTAAGTTTTTTGAAAATAAAAACTGATACAATGTCAAAAGAATAATTTAAAACATATCTAAAAAAAGCTACAGTCAAAACTCTCAAACTATAAGAGCAAAGATAAATAAAATCTAAAATGCAAGTTTAATTTCATAATTAAAATGTCTTTTGAAATATCTAGTTTGAACATTGTAATTTATTCAACATAATTGATTTATAATTTTTCAGGTACGAAAAGCTCAAAAAATAATTTAATTTAATTATTTTTTTTTAAGGTAACTTAAGGAATCTAATATCTTTTGTATCAAATTTAATCTTAAAATGAAATTTAATAAAGTGATTTTAACTGATTTAAATGTTACACTAATGCAAGTTTTAACCATGGTATATTTTAAACATTTTGTACAAACTAATCTTAGTCTAGTTAATTTTTATTTAGCCTTAATAAAACTTTACACACACATCAAATCGCAATATTGCAGTATACTGGTATTTTAGTAAAATTTATATATTTTGTCATATATGTTTTCTTAGAAATTTTTCACTGATGTAGTGAAGTTATAGTTATTCAAATAAATTTGGCAGCTTTATCAATTTTGTTTAGTATATTTATAATTGATTTTAACAGCTACAGACTGAAGAGTTATAACATAACGTTTTGTAAATTCAAGTTCACTTATTTGACTTCATTTTTACTACAAGCTAATCTGTGGTTTTTACTTAAATGAGGTCAGATAAAATTAATAATGTGTTTAATCTTTTTATTTTATTTTATATATAAGTTTTGAACGTAATCGTACAACTAACATAAAATTTTAATATGAGAGAAAAAATAGTTGTTTTTAGGTAAAAAATTATACAGTTAATTAGTTTTCAAAACCTAAAAACATTAAATTCTACGAAATAGATTATTAAAAGTTTTATGCATAATTTAACCGTAAATAAACTCATATTATTACTAAAAATTTTTTTTTTAAATGGTTTATCTATAATAATTAGATAGTCTTAAATGCTATCACTTCAAATATAGTGTACAATATAAATATAAATAGATGTTAAAAGCTTGCATTTGCATGATTCAAATGATTGTAGTAAAGTTGTTTGTTAAGCTAATATCATTTAAAGATCAAAACAATTAAAAAGTATTCGAGTGTGTATTCGTTAAAATTAGTATGCAAAGAGGAAAGACATTGTTAACCAATAGATTTATTATTTTTTTAAACTTTTCATATAAATTGATTTATATTGGATTAAAAAAAAGATTTCTACTAATATTAATTTAAAGCGTTAATTGATATTTTAACACTTGCTTTAACTTTTTATTTTCTTTTCTAACATTCGAAAACCTTAAAATTGATACCGTCATACTATTGTGATAAAAAAGCACATCACTAAGTTAATAAATCTGTATTTTTTTTAATTAAATAATTTTTTTTAGAAAAATATATAGTTTTTTTTTGCTATTTATGCATTTCAGTTTGCTTGCACAATATATTTTTACTTAAACATATTTTATGAGTATATGCGAAATACTATTAGTTTAAAATAAATTGAAAAATTTTTAATATAAAATAAATTTGTAAATAATGTTAAAATAACAAAACATTGTTTAATCTAAGTTTTACCCTGTTAAAACTGATACATGTCTACAAACTTCAATTTGCATTTAAAATATTAACCTAAATTTTATAACTACTTCCTTAAAGAATGAAACATAAAATAAAATACTACTTTTAGTTTATACTATATCGATTGAAATCTATATTTAATAACTACAAATAAAGTCTTAAAAATTTTGATAATAATATTTATTTAAAATTCAAAGCGTTTTTCTAGTTTTCTAACCTTTAAATAGGTTTTAAAAAATATTAGGTCTACTATTGGTTTTAATCACAATATTAAGTAGTTTCAAACAACTATTATTTCTATTTTTCATGTTTTGTTACTAAAGTTTTAAAAGCAATTAGAATTTAACAATTGACATTAGTAAAAACAGGAAAATATTTTTTTATGTGTTGCGTCACAAAAACAACTATATTTGTAACTCAGTAGTTTTACATTAGACCAAATAAAATAATCTTTTACGTTCTAATGGTTTTTTATCGCCAACGTTAGTTAAGAGTTTTTATAAAAAATTAAAAACTTTCTACTTACTTTCTTTTCTAGTTTTTTTCGGGAAAATTTTTGCTGGTAATTTTTGAACCGGTGTAAACTAATGCGATTAAGTAATTCCTTTATAATTTTAGTACTGCAGATTAATAAAACTTCTAAAAAAAAAAAAGCTTCTTTTCAGAACTATGATCTCGTTTTTTCTTTTCATAGTCTAGTAATTATTTGTCACTAGCTTAAATATATGTTTTTCGGCAAATGTTATATTTCTTAATACTGATTTATAGCTTAATAGTTTAGACTAGAATTAAATGACTTATATCTGTTAATATAAAAAAAAAACTATGTATATTCACTTAATTTATTTATTCAATTTTCTCTCAGCCACTTAGATGGGCTTTAATAACTCTTTTTTTACTTAAACGTTCATAATAAACAGTACATGTTTTTATATAGCTAAACTACTGCTGTTTAGATTTCGAAATGAATAAAGTTAGTACACAAATAACGTAATTAAAAAATCAAATATTTGAAAAACATGTGGAGAATTCAAGTAATGAAAATGCGTAACTTTGTTCGACTGACTATATTTTTTTGAGAATGACAGACTGACTTTAAGGTTTTCAACATGTTAGCAAGACTTATTTATTATTATAGCATTTGTCTACATCACAAGCTACAAAACCAAAGAATTAACTACATATGTTTTAAGTTTTGATCTGGGAGTTTTCAATAAAGTCTACCAACTAAAGTAACTAACAACATAAAGTCTGTTCAAAAAATGTATTAAACTAAGTTTTGATAGTATGTGGAACTGTCTTTAGGTTTAGTCATTTAAAGCCAAAGTTGTAAACTTTTTTATATGTTATTAATAGTGATGTACCGGATTCACTATCCGGGTCCGGATCCGGCCGGGTATTGCCATTTTGGTCTGATATCCGGATCCGCCGGACTCTAATTTGAAAAAAAAGTCCGGATTCGTTTCCGGCCGGATTCTAATTTGAAAAAAAAGTCTGGATCCGGGTCCGGCCGGATCCTTACAGAGATCCGGCCGGATCCGGATCTAGTTAGTAAAAAAAGAGCATACTGAAAAGTATTTCTTCAAAAACAAACCCTGTGTAAATTAATAAGAGTCATTTTTGTGAGTTAAAATTAAACACCTACCATGATTGGCTCATTTTGTTTACGTGACTAATTTACATTTGTTTACATTTAAACTACAAAATAAACATTTCAGAAATGCAAATCTTTACATATGTTGTAAAAATGAAAACTTTTGAATGAACACTTGCATTATTTGTTGTTTAAAGTTGAGCTCAGAGAACATTTAGAGTTAATACGGTTGAATGTACGAGCCAATGAGAATCATATGACGAAATGTTTCAAACTAAATACTGATGCAACAAAACATCAGAACATGACAGTCAGTTTAAATGTAAGCAGTTAGTTAGTTTGGTGTGCAGCTTGAAGCAACAAAACATCTTGAACTTTTTTGTTAATGCTTATTGTAAGTAGTGTTTTGTTTTAAAAGTGATTATTTTAACTGGTGTTTAGTTGTTTAAATATTTAAGCCAGGTTTATAGTTTAATAGTTTATTAAAAATTTTACAGTTTCTTTTTTACTAAAAGTTTTATTTAATTTTTAGTTTATTCTTTTAAGTCTTTTGATATAGATTTAAATAGCTTCCAGTTTTTAAAGTGTAACCAAAGTAATTAATAATTTTGTATATGCTAGTATTTTTTGTTGTGTTTTATATAAAAGATTCATTACTCAAAAATGTCGTGTCTTATTATAGAAAGTAGTCTCAGTTATAATTTATTATTTGTTAAATAATAATTAAATAAGGTAGTATTTAATTATGATGGGTAGTACTAATAATTTAAGTGTACCACAATAAGTCCACAACTTTACTACTAAATTGACAACCTTTGCTAGCTGTTCTACTGATTAATAGATTAAAGTAATTTTTTCAGTTTTTAAAAACCTCATTCTGACTCAGGCTTGTTTATACTCACTCTAGCTAGTTTTATTGACTTAAACAGTGGCAACCCTGCTAGTTTGAAAATTTTTGGGAATTTTAGAAAATCTTGGACTGCCTCAGGCTAGTTTAGTTATTTATAAAAACTTGGGGTAGTTTTCTTTTAAATTTTGAATGATTTTTAGCTGATCCAGTTTTCAATATTTGGTAATTTTGTAGTGTCTGTTGTGCAAGAACTTGTTTTCAGATTTTTAATTGTAAATAACACCTAAATTTGTAAACCTTGTGGCTAGCTGTTCTACTTAATATTAGATTAAAGTTGTTTTTATTTTTTTTTTAAAACCTCATTCTGACTCAGGCTAGTTTATACTAGTGATGTACCAGACTCACTATCCGGGTCCGGGTCCGGCCGGTTATTGCCATTTTTGTCCGATATCCGGATCCGGCCGGATTCTAATTTGAATTAAAAGTCCGGGTCCGGCTCCGGCCGTATTTTAATTAAAAAAAAAAGTTCGGGTCCGGTTTCGGCCGGATTCTAACTTAAAAAAAAGTCCGGATCCGGGTCCGGCCGGACCCGAAATTGTGATTCCGGTACATCACTAGTTATTATTTAGAAAGTTATTCATAGTTATAACTAACATCACTTCTACTCTTTAAGAATCTCTTATTTATTATTTACATTAGTAGTTCTCGCAATTAAAAACTGTTATGTAATTTTTCTTGATATTTTGACTTTTACAATAATTTTATTTTTTTCTTATGAACTTAAGTAAGCTTCATGTTGACTACAGCACAATCAGCGCAAAACATTAAAATAAAATTAAATTTATTCATTAACTATATTAATGTTATTAATAACTTTTGTAAATTTTAGTATCATTTAATTCTGCAAAACATGACAAGATTGTATAAAGTCGATTGAAATCCTTAAAAGACTTTTTAGATCAAACTTGCATACAATTTTAACTGTTAACTGACGTAATTCTCGGATATAATTCACCTTGACTATTATGACTGAATTATAATATCTTTTATAGACATAATGAAACTAAAACTCTACTAAAATGTCTTAAACTAAAATATTTAAATAAGTTTGTTTTTAATTTACTAATATATAGCAAGTTATTAATCATTTGTAACATTTTTGTCACTTGTATACCGGTTTACACCAGTTTAAACTCGAACTATTAATTGTGGTTTACTTTAAAAATGACTTTTATTTAAATAATTTGCATGATATCTAAACTTTAACTGAAATACTTAATTGCATCACATAGATATTTATTAAAAAAACTAAATTTGAAAATATTATTATTTACTAAAAATAATTTGATGCTAACCATGTTTTTTACACTTTAAATTTTATCATTTAATTTTTTAAAAGTCAACTAAATAAAATCTTATAAAAAAGTATTTTCGGAACTGGTTATAAAAACTAATGGTCTTAATGATCCCTAAAAATGTTGTATAATAAACTAAAAAACGTAATCAAACTGTTTCCATTGTAATATCAGATGACTGAAATTAATACACTACAAACTAAAAAAATAATGAGAAATTAAGTTGAAAGCTTTAAATAGTATTCAAAATTTAGTAAAAATAAAACTAACTCTACAAAGGTATAAATGTAATCAAATTTAAACATATAATTAACTAAACTCAAACTTAAATTCTATGTTTGACAATAAAAATTTTTAATGCTTATATAAGAATATTTCTGTTATTTTTTTATGTTTAACTAAACTGAAATAAATTATGACCTTATGGCCTTCTTGTGTTTTCTTTACTATTTATTACCAGCCTTTAGCCCCTTCGTTGCTTAAAGTTTACTTACCTTCTGCAATGGATTCCAAGGGGACTGCTTTGCCCACTTTGCAAAACTTGGCTTTATATAGTTTCATATGATACTAAAAAACTGCTGTAATATTATTTAATTATTACTTAATCCTGCCCGGAAACTAAACTTGCTTAGATAATTTTAATAGTTTAAGCTTTTGTAGATCAATCGGTTATTATTGCAATAATATGTTTAAAAGAAGGATTGTCATGCATTTGCTGTTTAATATTCGTGTGCAAAAAATAATAGTTTTAAAGCTTCAAGGTTTAGGATTTAGTATTTTTAATAAGATAATGCTGCTTTGGAAAATGGGTAAAATGGTTTAGCAACATTGATTTGAGTACGCATTATATCAATTATATAATATACTGAATGATTGTTTAAATTGACTAATATAAGTATAATTTAAAGTATGTAACAAATATAAAAAAGTTTATATAAAATTTCAATGTGGAATAAATTAAGAATAATCCCAAACTTAGTTAACAAATAAAAATCACTTTTACTAATATTTCTATTTTGATACAAACATAACAAAAATTATAAATATTTTATCTTCAGTAAATCCCAGTACAAAAAACTGCTGACTTCGACGTCTTCGAGTTAGCAAAAAGCTTAAAGTTTAGTAAATCGGCGATTCTTAGAAGGAAAGTAATCGGAAGAATTTTTTAGTTGTACTTATTTATAAACGTAAAATTAATACAATCTTTGTTATTTTGATGCCTGTTTTCAACAGTATAAACTTGGAATAATTGTTGAAGCAAATATCTCCAAAATACTTTTATTTATATAAACTAATTTAAAGCATCATTTGAACTGAGCGAAAAACTAATGAATATATGGTTTATAAATAAATGTCTCGAAATTAGTAAAGTTAAAAAGGTGTTTTTATTTTTTAAAACTGCAGACCAGTTAGTTTTTGTTATATTCCAGTAAAATACTTTTACATTTTGATTAAATAAAAGGGTTTAAATTTAAACTTGAACTTTTATAATTATTAAAACGCTAGTTTCTACGCTCAAAACAAACTAGTTTTTAATATCCGACATACTACTTTATAAACTTGTGTTGATTTACGGGTTCCCACTAGCAACATTTATAAAAAATATAAAGTTACCATACTGTAGTTCTGGAAAGGTAGATTACTAACTTTTTTTTAAACGTTTGAGCATCCTTTTAATCATTTTAATATATTTAAAGTCTGGTGCAACAGTTGAAAACTTTAATTTGTATAGTTCTTCAATTAAGGTAAATTTGTGATAACTTCTATTTTTTGAATAAAAATAGATCAAAAAAGATGTTTACAGGTAGTTATTTTTTTGTTAATATATCAAGATATAAAAGTAGCTATATTATAAGCACCGACTTAATGTGATGATATCTTAGTAAAAACACTATTTAAAGATTTCACCTAAAAAATCAAACTGCAGGACTGTAATGTAATTAAAATAAAAAAAACTTAAAAAAAAAAAAACTAACAATCCTGATATTTAATATACATAACGTATAATAACTAAAGCAACACGACTGGGAATAAAACTTAAACTTTTTAGTTTTAATTATTTAATAATTTTATTGTATTGTTTTATAATACAATATGTATTCCAAAACAACCGTAACTAATGAAAGCTATAAGTTTTTTATTTATTTAGATAATCCGTTACTTTTTATAACAAATTGGTTATTTCAGTTCTAACTTTGTCATATTAATGAACATAACATCGTTTCAAAATAGTTTCATTTTGTTTCAACATGTTTCAAAACGCTTGTAATTGAAATATAACTCGTCACGACAAAATTGCGTTTAAATGAAATAAATATGATTTTCCTAGTTCGATTTCTGTAATATATACCACATACAACCATAATGAAAAAAGTTAAGCTTGTTGCAAAAAAAGAATGCGTTTAAATCAGGTCTTGGTCTAAAAAATATCAGGAAATCATCTTAAGTATGACTGTTTGAAAATAAACTTTTAGTTTCAAGGTTTTATTTCGGTTTCTCAAAAAGTATTTTTAGTTTTAAATAATTTTTAAACTACCAAGTGAATTAAATTTACACGTCAAAACAACTGTTTTCTAAAAAAGTCTTCTAGTTACAAAATAATAAGGTATACTATCAAAATCCACCCGATCAAAATCCACCCGCGTTCAAAATCCACCCGATCAAAATCCACCCGGTTCAAAATCCACCCGATCAAAATCCACCCGGGTCAAAATCCACCCGATCAAAATCTACCCGAGTCAAAATCCACCCGATCAAAATTAACCCGGTTCAAAATCCATCCGATCAAAATCCACCCATTTCAAAATCCACCCGATCAAAATCAACCCGATCAAAATCCACCCGGTTCAAAATCCACCCGATCGAAATCCACCCGGTTCAAAATCCACCCGATCAAAATTAACCTGACTCTAAATCAACCCGTTTCAAAATCTACCCGATCAAAATCAACCCGAGTCAAAATCCACCCGATCAAAATCCACCCGAGTCAAAATCCACCCGATCAAAATTCATCCGAGTTAAAATCAACCCGAGTCAAAATCCTACCGACACAAAATCAACCAAAGTCAAAATCCAACCGAATCGAAACAAGCACCTTGTTTATTTATTTCTTTTTAAATCAAGTATCATTTAAACAAATCTCACCACTCTAAAGTACCAATCTTAAACAAGTTTTATTTAAAAAACATTTAAAAAATCTTGTATTTTTGTCCCTTATAAATTGACCTAAGTTTATAAAATCTGTACTACAGATTGAACTTATTTTGTGAGGTTTTTTGAGTTGTTATTTGGTATTTTTGCTTATTAAAGGAATTTTTGACAAAAATATTTTTGTTTTTTTGATTACTGAATATAATTTTGAATAGCTACAGCCGGCAAGCAGCTTTTAAATGAACTGTTGCTTTTGATATAAGTATAACTATAAGAGCTAATAAAAGTTTAACAACCTCAGGATAAATAAATTAAAGTTTTACTATACAAATATGACTATGTTAAAACTTTTAGAAAACTAAAGGATGTGCCAGAAAAAATAATCTTGTATTATCTCAATCACAATTACACGACAATCAATTATAATTTACTGTTTCTAGGTATAAAATTTAATAATTTAGAACTTTTAAGTAATTTTTAAACAAATACGTCACACGATATAATTTTTATAAAAACTGAGTATTACAATTGAAAGTTACCATTTATACTACAAATTAATCCATTTAATTTAGGGGTCAGCAAACTGCGGCCCTCGAAGTGTAAATATGTGGCCCTCGAGCATGTAAATTTGGTCCGCTAAACAAAACAAAATTAAAATTGAAATTTTCAAAAAAAGAAAAAGAAATTATAATATATTTGTTTTTAAGTTCCTTAATATCATTTAAAAACCATTTATTATGCTTAAGCCTTAGAAGTGAAAAAAGACAGATAGTAAATCTAGAAGTTTTTCTTTAAAGTTTAGACTTTACTTTTCCTTTTAAACAACAAAAGTTTACATACTTGGATAAATTACTTATATAATATTGCAAAGTTTTTTTAATTGGCAATTTTATATGTTTTTAACTTTTTAAAAACACGGTGATTGGGTTGAAGTATTTGTTGTACTTTTTTTGTTAAAAAAAGTTACAACCCGAAAAACTTTAGATAGATTATAAGGTATTTAAAGGTTTTAAAAGAAAAACCTACACTGTTTAAAATGAAAGTATTAATATTTGTTTATATTTTAACTAGTTTAACAAAATCACTAAAATTTTAAACACGTGATATGCTGTGCATTAAAAAAAAAGATTTTTTTTAACTACTAAAAAGAAAATACAATTAAAATAATAGAAATTGATTATAAAAAGTGTACATAATAATCTACACCTGTTTTTAATGATCTACACCTTGTAAATAATGATAGAAATAATAATATGACACAAGTTTTTAAAAAAATAGTTTTCGACTTTAGAAAAAAATATACATTTTAAATATGCCAGGCCTGATCCCTTTAAGTAGATAAACGTGACTAAAACAGATTAAAAACAAAATTTGAATAAAACAACGGCTCGCGGAAAAGTTGAAACATGAAATTTGGCCCGAGATAAACAATTGTCTGCCGCTTCTGATTAAATCCAACTGCATCTTCGTTACTTTTAATTACAAAAAAGTAAAAGGCAAAAGTTTAAAATTCATTTAATTTGTGTTTTTTTAATATAATTTTTTTATGTGAAAGGTCTTAACAAGATATTTATCTATAAAAGTTGTCTTTGTTAAGAAAAGGTCACTAATTTACTTTAGATAGTTACCTTTACTGTATTGCCATTAAAAGATTTTTCAATATTAACTTTAAATTAAACATTTATTAATTTTCGGTTTTATTTGTTAGACAAATTTTCTACGCTTTTAAAGTTAATTTGTCTACTAAACAATTTGTTATAACAATAGTTGTCTTTACCGTTTAAATTCGTTATAACCAGTATAAAATTTTATTTAATTTTAATATTGTTTCATTTTTAATTAAATTACTTAAAATTTCTTAAGTTTTAACAATTGAATATTTTTTATATGAAGATTATATTTAAAAAAAATAGTGGTAAATAATTACATTTCCATCTCTATGAATTGAAAAATATCAATTAACAATATAATATTGAACAGTCAATAATAATTTATCTTACTTAATTACAATTTCTATGCAACTTTATATTTATAAAAAAACATAAACGTATACAACTAAATAATTGAAAACATGCAGTTATAGCTTTTAACTTAAATTGTCGGAAGTTAATTCAAGAAAATTTATCGCATGTAAATTAAAAGTTTTAGATTAGAAAATTTTAAACTTAAAATTTAAACGTTAACGAAAAGAGATTAAATTTTATAAAACCTCTCAATTAATCACTTTCAAAACTGGCCTTAACCTATTAATAAAATTAATAATACGATTGTTTAAGTTGATACAGTCTGGTAAAAAAAAATCATAAAAATAACTTATACTTGAATTTAAACTCTCTTGTCTGAAATACATACTTTTTTTAATGAACATATGTAGAAATAGAACATTTTTATAATAAATTAAAAATGTTATAAGTTTTTTTTTCGTAATATTTGTATAAATATAGTGTCATTTCTAAAAAACTCAACTTATTTGTTTACTACTACAATTCTAAAGTATATAATTTCCCTAGCTCAAGTCTAACTACGAACTTTTTTAGTTGCAATTTACAAGCTATTTAAGCAAACTCAATGAATTGTAGAGTCGATATTTGTCTTATGTAAAGGACTTTAGAATTCATAGAAAAATGTTAAGCTTTTTAATTTGTACTATTAGTTAAAAACTAGCAAATTAAGTTGTTATCTAATTAAAAATAACTTATAACTTCAGTTACTTTAGACAAAACAATTTTTAGTTTTTTTCAAAAATATATGGTTTATAAAAAAAAACATTTAGTAAATAAAATTCAAATAACTTAAACACTTTGAAAAAAAGATAATAGCAGCTAAAATTTTTGTATAAATTAAAAAAAAAATAACTAAAAAATATTTGTAACAAAAATTAGATAGAAAACAATAAAATTGTTTTAAAACAGTTATTGATTTCTTACATATTCCTCATTTATATTTTTAGTAATTAGTTTTCGTATTTTTATATTAAAATTTATATTCTGTTTATAAAAATTACTAAAAAAAGAAAGGTCAATAAATTGTTTACTAAACGACAAATAAAAGCGCTCAAAATATTTGGTCCTAAGTACTCTTGCACGAACATACCTTAAAGTTATCAAGTCGCACACCAAAAATATCTTTTAACGTCTTTTCCACGTCGAAAACAATAATGTTTAAAATATAATTAATAGGTGATAGTTTTTCCAAAATTAACAAAGGATTTTTATTTTATTATCACGTAGCAATTTTATATAATTCTTTAACTATATTTTATTTTTTGTAAACACTGTTAGTTGAAATTTTTTATATAATAAAATATTGTGTGTAATACTATTTTGAAATTTAAGTAAAGCACAAAACACAAAACTTTTTACATCAAAAAAAAAAAAGCTCAAAAATTTTAGATTAATATTTTAATTTTCTTTTTGTAACATTTTTATTAACATTTTTATAAATTTACATTATTTGGTAATTTGATTTTTGTAATTTTCTTTAGTTTAATAAATGTTATTAAAGATTCTTCTAATTTATAAACTTCTATAGTTTTGATATTTTAATTTACTATGAGTTATCCTTACTAATTATTTTTATTTAATTATGATTGACTTTGGGAAATTAAATTAGAAGGAAGTTTAAATGGATTAAAACTGAGCGTAATTCTTTTTTTATTTTTTTAACTTCTTTTTTTAAAAGTAACACCAACACTACTAACATTAATAAATAATATACATTTTAAATACTTGTAAAGCTACTATGAAATTTTTTTTTTAATGCTGTTTAATTATATTGTTTAACTTATTTTTTTAATTATTTTATTAAATAAATTAAAATTTCTTTCTTTATAAATACTTACTCTTTTTTATACCAATAGTTGTTTAAACATATAACTTTATTCAATATTACAAAATTCTATTAGAAATTAATTCTTATTTCGAAAAAAAAATGAACTCGGGTCGATTTTGATCGGGTGGATTTTGAACCGGGTGGATTTTGAACCGGGTTGATTTTGATCGGTTGGATTTTAAACCGGGTTGATTTTGATCGGGTTGATTTTAATCGGGTGGATTTTGAAGCGGGTTGATTTTGATCGGGCTGATTTTAATCGGGTGGATTTTCAACCGGGTTGATTTTGATCGGGTAGGTTTTGAACCGGGTTGATTTTGAACGGGTGGATTTTGACTCGGGTGGATTTTGACTCGGGTTGATTTTGATCGGGCTGATTTTAATCGGGTGGATTTTGAACCGGGTTGATTTTGATCGGGTGGATTTTGAACCGGGTTGATTTTGAACTGGTGGATTTTGACTCGGGTGGATTTTGACTCGGATGGATTTTGACCCGGGTGGATTTTGATCGGGTGGATTTTGAACCGGGTTGATTTTGATAGGGTGGGTTTTGACTCGGGTGGATTTTGATCGGGTGGATTTTGAACGTGTCCCGTTTTACCATTTGTTTGACCAAAACAGTTTGCATGCAAACAATTAGAGTAATTAAAATCTAAAAAAACACTTTACTAACTTTAATTATTACTAAAATTTTTGATAAAATTTAATATATATGTTCTTTATCAACCTTAATTTTCTAGCAATATTTTTGTACTAGTTTCGTAGCTTATAAATAGTTAAACTAAAAATACTATAATGTTTTATATGCTTATTTTTTTTTTAAATAACATTTGACTAGCAAATATTTTTAAAAATAATTTGTCTTATAAGAAATTTGTAGTGGACCACTTAAGTTTAAATTTTCCACAATTCTATAAAAGAGCTTGAATTAAAATTATATTTTATTTAAAATTTATTATAATCGTATCCAGATAAAATATCTTAGTTTGACCTAAAAGCTGTTTTAAATTTAATAGAGTTGGTATATAATGTAAGGGTAAATTTTTATGATGGAATAATGATTTCGCGTACTGCATTATACAAATATTTTGTTAAGCTGAACCATTTATTATTTAAAACTATTCTATAATGCTAAAAATAATAACAATAATACAGCATTATTAGTTAATTAGTTTTTAATTAGAAGCCTGAATGCTAGTTTTATCTAACTTTTTTTTATTGTTTTTAAAATGTATTATTTTATATACTATGTACATCAACGAGCGCAGAACATAAACAAAAACCTTCTATTTAATCAAGTTCTTTTTTTTTTTGAAAAAAAAGAAATCAAGAAATAAAATAATTACTTGCTATTTACTTTCAAGATTGATAACAAACTACTATTATATCGTTTTAATTAATCTTATAGATTTGCTGTTTCAATCAAATTAAGTTAACTGGATAGATATGAAAATTACGGTTGGAACTAATTATTTTTACTTGTATTTAGGAGTTTATACAAGTAAAAACTAATAAAAAACAAACAATAATCAGCCGGTTTAGGCTGTAGAAAAAAGATCTAATGAAATGTGTTAAACTTTATACTTATTATCTACTTAATTTGAGGATAGTGTTTGTAAGGATATTTATGACGTCATTACATTTTAAAACAAAACTACTTTTATTAAACTTATGACATATTTTTATATATATATTTTTTTAATTTAAAGACTGCATGCACTTCGACAAATAAAAAGTTTTTTAGCGTGTCTGCCATTATAATAAAAATACATTTTTAATGTGTAAAATTAACAAAAAGCTAAAGCGTCAAAATTTTTCACTCACGATGTAGACATAAGCTGTTTTAATCAAATTTTTTGAAGTAATTTTTTTCAATAAGATTATTTTTTGACTATGTATGATTGTACTTTTGGTTTCTGTTTACTAAGTATACTTGAAGTAACACACTAATATATTTAGAATGTACATTGTATATGTATATTATGATTTCATAACCAACAGAACGCAACATTTGTGCACTAGTATCCATTATAGAAATATTTTAATAACGCATTGTAGCATTAAATAAATAAAGATAATAATAGCTTTATAAATTAAATAAATACTTTATAATTCTTAATAAACTAAAAATTCTTAAAACTATTAAAAACGGGTAGGAGCCAGAAATGCTTTTGGTTTAATGAGCAACATATGTACAAGTTGCTTGATACTTGTATTCAATAAACGTTTAACTAATAAAAGGAAAGTTACATTTAGTTACTTTCTAACCCTTTTTTAGTTTTATAATTTGTACGTTATAGAGACTTATAACTGTTTTTTGTTAATTGGTAGTATACTTATTAACAAATTTTTTATTACTAAGATTTTTAATCTTAAATTAATTACAAGTGTAATCAAAATTGTTAAATTTAAGAAGTTTGAATATTTTAAAAAACACTGCAGGGTTAGATTTCAAAAACCTAAAGGTTTTAAAGGAATTAAAAAAAAAAGTTAAATGATATTTAGTTTTATATAAATTATTAAATAGTAACTACGTTTTGATACTAAAAAACAATAACTGTATTTTTTTATTTATATGTTGATAATAAAATTGTATTCAGTTTAATGCTATTAAGAAATGCTTTGAACTGTCTTATAGTGATGAAGTTCATTGATCAATTAAAACTGCGCTCAAAAAGTTTTGTCTAAAAACCTGGTGTACAAAGGAACCTTTCGGTTCTTAAGTCGTACACCACATGCTTATAAAATTTCTTACTAGCTATTACACTGAATGCTTTTATCATCAAATATCTAAATACTTAGTAATAAAACAATCAATTAAACAAAATGAAATAAATGAAAACTAAAATTCAACCTACCAAAAAAAAAATTTTACAACCTATTTGTAAATTGAAATATAGTTTTATGTTTTAAATAAATTGAGCAAAAAGCTGAACATTTTTTATTGAAAAACGTTTACTTATTATCTATTGACGTCATAAACTCTTTAAAGAAATGCTAGCTTAATTTTTACGTATGTAATTTAACAAACTTACCAAGCAGTTTAAGATCTTGTTATCGCAATTTTTACAGCCTAAACCGGATGATTACAAACTTATTGTCTAGCACTCTTTGCTACTTAATGTGTATGCTGATTATATTATACTTGTATTTGAAATTTATTTTTAAGAAACTTAGAAACATATTTCTTTTTTAACGACTTATGAAAAATACTAACAGATAAAAGTTATTTTTTTTTAGTTAAATTTTGTGAAGATTAGCTGGTGAAGTTTTCTTTTAGAGTTTTAATGCTCAGATAGAACAAAAAAAACTAAAAAGTGTTTTGAGTGCAGTTAAAAAGAGATTGAACGTTTTTATGCAGTCAATCTCAACATTAAAAGATTCCTTTTTCAGGCTTTCGATTATAGCTTGAATATAGGAGATTAATAGGTCATAATTAATAGGTAATTTTTAGTCATAAAGTGCATAAAAGATTTTTTTTATTGTTAAAGAAAAAATATTCACTCATACGCCGGTTTGAAAAAACTCAAATCAACCTCCATGTATAAAACTTTTGAAGCTTCTTTGTAAAATATGAGTATACAAAAACGTTTACTTTAATATTAAATTTCATCACGGTTTGAGCCTGACAATTTACATATTTAGGTAAAACAAGGATAATTTGAGGTATGTAAAATTTCTAAATTGTTTTAAGGTTTTGTTGTTTAATTTATGTAAAACCATATCTTATAAATATGTCCTATATAGAAAACATTTGTGAATGTATTCGTATAAACAGTTAAAAATAAGTCTAAAATTATTATCACTTAAATTCAATATATACAGGAAATGCAATTTTTAACATGCTTTATTTTATATTTTAAACAATATCATCTTGTTTTCTAAAGTACTATATTTACATCACTGACAAATAAAATTAAATATGTTTCCAAAAATAATCGCAGTTAAAATAATTCTGATTTCAAATTAAAAGCATTTTAATTAAAAGCATTAAATGATTATGTATTTTGCATATTCATGTAAAACGAAAATAATTGGATGTTGCACATCAACTTTGCCTTTACACTCAATTTTAGTCATTGATACAGAGAAGTTACTCTAGTTTTGAGTGGACTTTATATAGCACACTAGACTATTGGAATAAATAAAATAAAAGTTTAAAAACATGCTTCTTACTATAAATTTCTAAAATGTTTTGATAAACAATAAAATTGTTTTCACTCTAAATGATTTCAAGCTTTCAATTTTGAATAGCTTTGTTTTATTTTTTTTTCGAAAAATTATTTTTACGCATTTGTTTATTTTGTTATGATTTATATTTAAATATTTTTTGTGAACTTTTGTGTGATTAGTTTGCTTTTAAAATAAAAAAGTTTAGTCCGCATTAAGATCAATTTTTTCATAATTCATTATGAAATCATAATTTTTCAGAACACGTAAACTCGATTAATAATGATAAAATATGTTTTCTGAAGTTTTTATAGTTTTGAACAAACTAAAGTAGTATAACATAACATTTTGAAAATTTTTGTTTTAATAAGTTTGAAATATATACCAAAAATATTACAACAGTTTCTAAATAAACCAAGTACAGTGCTTCCTCGCTAATCCGGCCAAGTTGGGCAGGATTTTTTTGAAAATACGGCCGGATTTGCCTTTGGCCGGATAAGAACAAAATATCGCTTTTTTTACAAATTATCTACTTTAGTTATATTATGAATGTATATAACAAAACGTACTATAAAATTTATGTTAATTTAATTTATTTAACTTTAATCAAAGAAAAAAGAATTAAAACAGACAAAACTAAACGAAATTTTATAAGTTCAAAATTAATAAAAAAACTACTACGTTAACACTTTAACTAAATTAAGATTTTGTTTGAAAAAAGAAAGAATGGAAGATTGTTTTACAGTGCTTTCTCGTTTCCTAGCAGAAACTCACGAAATTGGATGAGTTTTGACACATCTTCAGGTGTGGCTTCTGGTTGGCAACGATAGTAAGCTAAGTAATCGTCCATTTTCTGCATGGCTTCAGCATGAGAAAATGGACACTTAGAAAACTGGGAAACACCAATTTCATCTTCAACAACTTTAAACAGCCTCTTTTTCGTTATCCCCAGTAACCAGTTCAACAATTCCTTGCTTGTCCATATGCTCATATCCAGGACCTTCGCAACTCATCTATCCTTGAATATCATCTTCTGTAAATGTAATATTTAATCTCGCAAATTGCTGTACAAACTCGTTGTCTTGAGTTTTTTCTGAAGGGTCTATGTTTTGCATGGAAGAGCTTTGCTGTAATGACATTAATTTCTTCCATGAGTTTCTAATGGAAGAAGGCTTTACCATACCCCAAGCAGATGAAACGGTGTCGATATCTTTTGTCATGTCGATTCTTTTTAAAAAATCTTCAATTGTGAAAGTTGATTGCGATATAAGATCTCTAAGAATCGACTTTCTATAAACCTTTTTTATGGACTCGAGTACACCTTGATCCATTGGTTGTACGAGTGAAGTAACGTTTGGAGGCAGAAACTTTGCAGTGATTTTTCCATCAGCTGATACAAATTCGTCCTCACTAGGATGAGCAGAACAAGCTTATCAAAGACGCCTCCCTCTACTTTTTTTGCCGTTTTAGCAGCTCCAATTAGTTCCAGCTCCTCCTTTTCGGCTTTAAATTTTTTGAACTTTTCTCTTCGCCTCTCAAAATGTCATTAAAAGTTGACTTACCATTGTTAAACTGGCTCATTATAACAGCTTTAGGCACATTATTGTTTGTCATTTCGCAAACTTTTAACTTGTTTTCAATTGTTAGTTGAACCCGTTTTCGTTTCTATGCTGTCTATACATTTTTTAACCAGATATGTTGATTGTAGTATATTAAAGTGTAACTTGCTGAGCAAAGACAGAAAAATTGCAAACGAATAATAAACAAGTTTGTTACAAGTGAGCGGGAAAAGTATGAAAAAAAACTTAAGATTATACAAATGATACTTTATTATGACGTAACAATACATTGCTTGCATACTTATAAAACGTAAATTGAATACTTTTTCGAAGTAAAATGAAATTAAACGCTAAAAACGCTAAAGTAAATAAGTCGACTTCTCGACTAAAACCGGCCGGATTAGCGAGGAACCGGATTAGCGAGGACCGGATTAGCGAGGAAGCACTGTAACTAGATAATTATTAATAACATTTATACAAATAATTTGAAGGTTAGGTTTATGTGTGAAGTAAAGTAAAGTGTTAAAAACTTACATTTTGATATTTTTTCTTAAGTCAATGTTAAGCCACCAGACAACCTGACTAAAACCTAAAATAAAGAAATTAATTTTCTTGGCGAACTATAAAAGCTTTATGAAACTATAAATAACAAGCATTAATTTTTACATTTTTTTTGATGAAAAACTAGAATATCTTATTCATTGTAATAGTTTTGTTTTATACAAGTTTTCTAAATACAATACCTAATTTTTAGTAAGATTTAGCTAATTCGTTGTTTAATTTATTTTTTGTTTGACAAAAATGTTATAAAAGCAAGACATAAAAGGTAGTCAATATTAATTACTTCATATACCATGAATTTTATTAAAAGTACTTTAAAATTTTAAACCTTTTAAGTATTTAATAGTAGTCGAAATTAAAAATCTGTGTGTGTTTGAATTTATAATGCATTGTGTCAAAATTAAGCAACACTTGATAATTTTACTTTTAAACAAAAGAATAATTATACATGGTGTATTTTTATGTTGTAAAGGTAAAAATATATTTTGTATTAAACTATTTTAAAACTCTAAACTATTTTAATATTTTTTAAAAAAATTTAAGTATTATCTAGACTGAAATAATAAATAAAAATTTAATATTGAGGTTGTTTAAAAATAATTAGAAAAACTGTTCATGTATAAAACTTTATTTTTTATTTATTAAACAATTAATTTAAAGTAAAGACGTCCTTTCTAATTGGAAGACTTAAAATCTGACATAAAGTTTTGCATAATAATACTTGAGAATAAAGTTGGATTAACTCATATGACGTCATAGAATAAAAAAAAATATTATTTCAAGTGAAGCAAATAAATAACATCTAATATGTTAAGTTTTACTGGTAGTTTTTGCTTTTCAAATTTTTACAGTCTAAACCGGCTGATTATTTTAGATTTTCATATACATTTTATCGTACTTATTAATACTAATAACTTATATCATATACTTTTTTATTGCGCACTTAAATACAAACTTTTAATTAATCAAAGTGATTTTGTTTATACTTAGAAATAATATATCTGTTAAATTAAATAAGATTTTTATTTTTAATAAACACATTTATATACCTAATTTAGCTTCTATTCTTTTCTTACAGTATTTATTATTTTTACAGAGCCCCGTAGAAGTGTGTTAATTAGTTAACACACAGAAACATGTGTTAATGTAATAATAGAAGAAACTGTAAAATTTGTTATTATTATAATGACGTAACAAAATACAAAAAGTAATCAAAATATTTTAGCATGTATATCATATAATAAAGTATTAGTTTATACGCTTTATCAAGTAGCTTAGTATTTTGACCGTTATATACCGGTATGCTTACATTTCTAATTTTAAAAGGTCAGAAATTCAATTTGATATTTTATTTTAACTAAATTCGTACAGTATACTTATTAGTTTTAGTATTATTGCAATAAACTCAACTCGTACAGTTTTATGTTTTGTTTCTTTACAGGTTTTCTTTCGGATGAACAAATGAACTGGTTAAAACTGATTTAAGTCTTACAAAATAAAAAAGCTTAAATTTAATTACAGAAAACATTTTTTCAAATTTAATTCTATCATAGTTTTAGTTTTAAAGAGAATACAATTATTTATCTTAGATGGATGTTGGTTTACCCGAGTTTAACCTTTGGAAATTCCATGAAAGATCAATTAAATATAAATGCTTTTTTATATAAGTTGTCATATATCATTATGTTTATTTAAATATTAATATTGTATTAATGAGACATAAATATAAGATTGTATTCATTAAACACTTCACAATTACTACTAAAAAAATTTTACTAAACCATTTTACTTTTTTTACTAAGTCTTTTCTTCGTTCTAAAATAGTTTTCGAACACACTTAAGCATCTAGTTTTAAATGAAGTTCAATTGCAATGTTCTTTCTTTTTTTAAATATCACCTTTTGATTTTCGTTTTAAACTTACATTTTAATCATAAAGTATGTTAAAGTCAATTCCCATGTCCTTTATTTTATAAAAATCGTTTTTTAAACTTATGTTGCAATCATTGAGTTTGTAATTTTTTTTTTGTTAATCTAAATTTTCAGCGAATTTTAATGTCATTTTACTTCTATGTTTTTGTCATAGAGAATGTAAATAAAAGTTGAGATGCTCGTTAAGTTGTTAAATAATAAACTAAACGTTTTTGTGTTAAATTAGTGATATAAATTTCTACATTCATAACTTACTTGTATTTAATTAAAGTTTATAAACTGTAGCTTAATATAAAATGTAATGTGTTTGTGTCACTAGTTTTTTATCAGTTTTTATATTTTCAAGATGAACAAACACAACATATTTTGGTTAAAAATTTCGTAACATACTAGAAGTTGTTTGCAACTAGGTCATGTTTAATAACAATAAAACATACACGGTTAGCGTTAATCTTAAATAATAAAAAATCATAAGTTAGTGTCCAAACTACCTTTTTTTTTTAAATCAAACAAGTCTACTAAATTTTTAGTCTGATATACATGTTTCAAATATCTCATATTACTGTTCAAACTTAAATCGAGTTTTCAAAAATACTTATGTATTTTATTTTTAAAAAGGAGAGTTACGATAACAACTAACACATAAAACACAAACATACCAAGTTATTTTAATTAAGATAAAAATCAAATCACAACGAACATTTACACAGCTTTAACGGCTTTTCAAACTAATTCGAATATTAATTATTCTTTCACTGTTCTCTAAGATATTTTTATATTCACTTCAAGTTTTCAGCTAAGAGCTTTTTACTTTGTTTATAACTTTATATTAAGTAAATTTTAATCTTTAACTGTATATGTTAAGCATAACTGCATTAATAGTATTGCTTTTATTTTGTAAATTTTTGAAGACTACGTACTTTATTTTTAATGATATAAGAAAACAATTTAAAGTATCAATATAATTTTTTTTCTGTCAATTTATTTTTCTCAGTTAATTAATTTTCTTTATTCAGCTAAGATTGTAGCTGTAAATTTTATTTTTAATGATGACACGTAAATAACTAAACACACTATATTAGATATTTTAGTTGTATTACACATGTTCTGGTTTCAGAATATTACGTCACGAAAAGTAACTACATAATCAATATTTTATCATATAAGAATATATTTTGTCATTATCAAAATGTAAGTTGTAACTATTTTTTTAACCAAGTATAACAATAAATCCAAATATAAGATATTTTAACTACACAAACTGCAAATTTTAATTTACGCCTAACTTTTATTATTCTTTGTCTCTGATCTATACTTTATATTTGGCTGTGTATAGCTAAAAACTAAATAAAAAACAAACAACGTTTTAAATAGTTTCTGATGGTTTTATAGTTATTAAAAAAAAAATTATTAGCATTTTAACCAATAACACTATATGCTCAACAAGTATAATAGTTTTATAGAATGTCTAATTGTTAAGTTTAATTTAATAGGAAAATATTTATTAAATTCTATTTTTTGTTTCAAAAAAACATAGTTGAGCTGCTTATGTATTTTACACCAACAGTCAAAACTAAAAAGTATAGAGTTAATTAATAACTTACTAGGTAAATAGTACTTACCAATAATTTTAAATTTCTTGCAAACAAAGAAATATGTTTTTTTTTGTATAGAGCAAATGAAAGAAAAAAAAACAAAACATCAAGTGAAAAAAGAGCAGTCTAATATATAAAATTAAGTACTATAATAATTATTGTATTTACTTGCTTTTTTTTTTGTTTTGTATGTAAAACTGTTAGCTAAGTTTGAAAAATCTATTTGATTAAGTTTACTCAAGTTTAATAAATTAACTTTTTATTTCGTTTTTATTGTTATCTTTTTTAAACCTAATTATTATCATAACAAATACATTGAAGTTTAAGTTCTGCAATATCACGTTATGATTTATCAATTATATTACTTTCATAATTAATTAACTAATCAAACTGAAAAAAATATTATTTTTTAAGAAATTTCAAACTTTTATATATAGTAAACTATTTATTTATACCTAAGTTTTTTTTTAGAAATTCATTAAACAGTTTTGTTTTGTTAAAATCCATTTACATATTTTTAAATATTTTTGTTACCAAGCTGTATTTTACAGCTTAAAATTTTCTTCCACATCAAACGGAAATGATAAGGAAGTCATTAGTAGTTAGCTATTTAAATATAATCTATAAGTTGTGGTTTTATGTGAATCTGCGCCAGAGACGATGTAATGTAAGTTAGGTAAAACATATCACTTCGAAAAAAAACTAAACTTAAAACTAAAGCTTATTAAAAAATATGAGTTACAAACTTGAACTAGTAAATAATTTATATACAATTTAGTAGATATTCTTATCACAGGCAAACTTATACCTTTAAGTTGTAGTTACAGTTTTAAATACTTACTATATGTTTTATAATATTAACGTTTATTAATATATCAGACATTATAACTAAAATTAAATCATGAAAAATACTGCATTTAAAAAAAGTCTTCACTTACTTACTGTATTAGTATGATTAATTACAAATTATACCAAGACTTTCGAAAATTGTAAAGACATTCTTACTTGAACATTTTAAAATGTAAATTTTCAAGTAATTTCTAGAACAACTTGCCTACATAGAAACCTCCTGAACAAAATAGTAAAAGTTTCGGGTCCCAGTTGTGCGACCCAATAACCGAAAAGTTCTTCGTGCACCAAGTAGTAGAACCATATACTTTATGCGTATTTTATCGTTCTGTATACTATAAAAGTAATAGTATTTTAACATAATATAATATAGTAGTATTTTGTGTGAGCCAGCATCCAATAATTTTATTATTTGTAAATTTCTGAATTTGTTTACTAGAAAATGTTATTGATTAGTTTCAGGTTATTTTATAATGTTTATGCCTTGAAACTGATTTAAACAATAAGTAAGTTTGACTAAGGTAAAAACACATTACTACAACAGTTTAATTTTGTGTAAGTTATATTCAAATACTTTTTTTTTAATTATTAAAAACCTTTTTATTAAAATTGTTTATATTTATAAAGTTTATTAATTATGAATAGGTTTTTATAAAAAACATATTAAGTTTAAGAAAAAATTTTTAGTGGTTATTCTATTATAATTTATTAAACTTCTACAACACCGTTATTTGCTTTAATAAACTGCAAATAAAACTATATTATTTCATTATATTATTGTTATTATTTAGATACTGTTTAGAAATTTTTTTTGTTTTTTTTTTACTTTTAAAGTTCAAATACCTTTACACCTAAGTCTTAATGTGATTACCTATCTTTTAAACAATATCGTTCTATAAGAAAACAATAGTTTTCAAGTCACTAGTTAATTAAGTAAAATTGGTAAAAAATTTTTAAATAACACTTATAACATGATATAGTTGTACAATAAAACTATTACAACTTGTACCGTTTTTTAGCGAGGAAAAACATAAAAAAAAATATTAACTAAATAACTATCGATCAAACTTTATTTACTAATGCATAAGTTAATAAGTTTTTATTTAAGTGTAATTACACAACTTTAAAATTAGAAAATAATCGGATACTTTTAGCACTTTAGAACAAAAGCCGTCGAGCTAAAACCAGCTGGCCACATGTGTTCATTAAAGGAAATTCTTTAATTCAAAATAATACAGTTATGTTAAGCAAAGTTTTGTGGTAAAAATTTCTATTGTAAAATTTAACATACACTAAGACTTTAACATTTTTTATTTCCTCAAAGTTTTGATTTACTTTTTCTACGATTCCTTTTAATATTTTCGCAAGCCATTTACAACATTTTTAAGTTGACACTTTGACGCATCAAAGTTTTAAACATAAGTTTTAAAGTTTGACCTCAAAGTAAACATTAACTTCTAATATAAGAAAATATGTATTATTGAAATTGACTGCAAAAAAAGTGCTCAACTTACACAATGTAAAGAGCTAAATATAATAAAACAAATGTTTAAGCACTGCTTTGGTTTATTACCGGTTTCGGTGAGCCTTAGCCGACCTTTTCAAATAATTTCAAAACAGTAAATAACATTTAGATATTGGCAGTAATGTGAATCTGAACTCATTGATGCGTAAAAAATAAATAAACATTAACTATTCAAATTTAAATGAAAAATGCATAATTAGGTGAACTAAATATTGGTATTAATTAATAAATAAATAAAAAACTGTAGAGCAAAAAATGTCATATACCAGGCCACAGTAAAAACTGACAATGCAACTAAATCATATATTGGTCTAAGCGCCAACCAATTTAAAAAAAGAGTGGCAACCCACAGAACGACAATAAATAGCAACCCAGAAGATAGAAATTATATTCAATACAAACAAGCAACTGAGCTATCAAAATACATCCACACATTGAAGAACGAAAATAAGAATTATGAATTGACTTGGACAATACTGGAAAAAGAATATGAATCAAGACCGAGAATCGAGACGTGCAGGTTGTGCTTGAAAGAAGCATTAAAGATCCTACAAGCAGATAAGAACTGTATTAATAAAAGATCAAAAGTAATGAGTTCTTGCAGGCACAGAAACAAATTTTTATTATCCTATTGGAATGAGTCTAAAACCTAATAATTTAAATATTTTTAGCATTTTAATCATCCGTTAGTTTTTTCAGAATTTTGTTAAGAATTTGTTGTGTTTTCGTTTATATTACTGCATTTAGTTTTTTAATTTCTTTTATTTTTATTTATTAATTAATACCAATATTTAGTTCACCTAATTATGCATTTTTCATTAAAATTTGAATAGTTAATGTTTATCTATTTTTTACGCATCAATGAGTTCAGATTCACATTACTGCCAATGTCTAAATGTTATTTACTGTTTTGAAATTATTTGAAAAGGTCGGCTAAGGCTCACCGAAACCGGTAATAAACCAAAGCAGTGCTTAAACATTTGTTTTATTATATAAGAAAATATGGTAACAAAAGTATTACTTTAAGTGATTTTATATACTGTAATAATTGTTTAACTTCGAATATCAATAACCCATGAATAAAAAAAATTATCTAAAAATATTTAGCAAAAATATTATTTTTTTTATATCTGAGGCAATAAATGTAGCACACCACCAATATATATTAAATATATGTTAGTATAAATCTAATCAATTATCTCCCCCTATAATTGGAGTATTAAAACAATATTGATTTTAATTTAATTCAATACGTTTTGAAAGTGTTGAAATAAAATACAACATGTTATATTAAAATATAGAATAACTTCTTAATTATGTATCAATACAAA